>NC_060177.1:90188646-90211146 GCF_021184085.1 Oncorhynchus gorbuscha
TCTAGAGGATTTCTGTTATTCCGTTTTGGACTTTAATAAACTCTGTTTCTGTTAAGTCGCGTTTGGGTCCTCTTTCACCTGCATGACAGAAGGAACCGACCACGGAATGGACCCAGCGACTTCAGACGCTCGTTACACTGCCGTCGAGATCCAAGGAGCCATGCTCGGCAGACACGAGCAGGAATTGTCTGCTGCTCGCCATGCCGTGGAGAACCTGGCCGCTCAGGTTTCCGACCTCTCTGGACAGTTCCAGAGTCTACGTCTCGTGCCACCTGTTACTCCCTGGCCTGCCGAGCCTCCAGAACCCAGGGTTAATAACCCACCTTGCTACTCCGGGCAGCCCACTGAGTGCCGCTCCTTTCTCACGCAGTGTGAGATTGTGTTCTCTCTCCAACCCAACACATACTCTAGAGAGAGAGCTCGGGTTGCTTACGTCATTTCACTCCTTACTGGCCGGGCTCGAGAATGGGGCACAGCTATCTGGGAGGCAAGGGCTGATTGCTCTATCAAATTCCAGAACTTTAAAGAGGAGATGATTCGGGTTTTTGACCGTTCAGTTTTTGGTGGGGAGGCTTCTAGGGCCCTGGCTTCCTTATGCCAAGGTGAACGGTCCATAACGGATTATTCCATTGAGTTTCGCACTCTTGCTGCCTCTAGTGAGTGGAACGAGCCGGCGCTGCTCGCCCGTTTTCTGGAGGGACTCCACGCAGTGGTTAAGGATGAGATTCTCTCCCGGGAGGTTCCTTCAGATGTGGACTCTTTGATTGCTCTCGCCATCCGCATAGAACGACGGGTAGATCTTCGTCACCGGGCTCGTGGAAGAGAGCTCGCATCAACGGTGTTTCCCTGCTCCGCATCGCAACCATCTCCCTCCTCTGGCTTTGAGACTGAGCCCATGCAGCTGGGAGGGATTCGCATCTCGAATAAGGAGAGGGAACGGAGGATCACCAACCGCCTGTGCCTCTATTGCGGAGTTGCTGGACATTTTGTTAATTCATGTCCAGTAAGAGGCCAGAGTCCATCAGTAAGCGGAGGGCTACTGGTGAGCGCTACTACTCAGTCCTCTTCATCTAGATCTTGTACTACTATGTCGGTCCATCTACGCTGGACCGGTTCGGGTGCTACATGCAGTGCCTTGATTGACTCTGGGGCTGAGGGTTGTTTCATGGACGAAGCATGGGTTCGGAAACATAACATTCCTTTCAGACCGTTAGACAAGCCTACGCCCATGTTTGCCTTAGATGGTAGTCATCTTCCCAGTATCAAATTTGAGACACTACCTTTAACTCTCACAGTATCTGGTAACCACAGTGAGACTATTTCTTTTTTGATTTTCCGTTCACCGTTTACACCTGTTGTTTTGGGTCATCCCTGGCTAGTATGTCATAATCCTTCTATTAATTGGTCTAGTAATTCTATCCTATCCTGGAACGTTTCTTGTCATGTGAAGTGTTTAATGTCTGCCATCCCTCCCGTTTCTTCTCTCCCTACTTCTCAGGAGGAACCTGGCGATTTGACAGGAGTGCCGGAGGAATATCATGATCTGCGCACGGTCTTCAGTCGGTCCCGAGCCAACTCCCTTCCTCCTCACCGGTCGTATGATTGTAGTATTGATCTCCTTCCAGGGACCACGCCTCCTCGAGGTAGACTATACTCTCTGTCGGCTCCCGAACGTAAGGCTCTCGAGGATTATTTGTCTGTGTCTCTTGACGCCGGTACCATAGTGCCTTCTTCTTCTCCGGCCGGGGCGGGGTTCTTTTTGTTAAGAAGAAGGACGGTACTCTGCGCCCTGCGTGGATTATCGAGGGCTGAATGACATAACGGTTAAGAATCGTTATCCGCTTCCCCTTATGTCATCAGCCTTCGAGATTCTGCAGGGAGCCAGGTGCTTTACTAAGTTGGACCTTCGTAACGCTTACCATCTCGTGCGCATCAGAGAGGGGGACGAGTGGAAAACGGCGTTTAACACTCCGTTAGGGCATTTTGAGTACCGGGTTCTGCCGTTCGGTCTCGCCAATGCGCCAGCTGTTTTTCAGGCATTAGTTAATGATGTTCTGAGAGACATGCTGAACATTTTTGTTTTTGTCTATCTTGACGATATCCTGATTTTTTCTCCGTCACTCGAGATTCATGTTCAGCACGTTCGACGTGTTCTACAGCGCCTTTTAGAGAATTGTCTCTACGTAAAGGCTGAGAAGTGCTCTTTTCATGTCTCCTCCGTTACTTTTCTCGGTTCCGTTATTTCCGCTGAAGGCATTCAGATGGATTCCGCTAAGGTCCAAGCTGTCAGTGATTGGCCCGTTCCAAGGTCACGTGTCGAGTTGCAGCGCTTTTTAGGTTTCGCTAATTTCTATCGGCGTTTCATTCGTAATTTCGGTCAAGTTGCTGCCCCTCTCACAGCTCTTACTTCTGTCAAGACGTGTTTTAAGTGGTCCGGTTCCGCCCAGGAGCTTTTGATCTTCTAAAAGAACGTTTTACGTCCGCTCCTATCCTCGTTACTCCTGACGTCACTAGACAATTTATTGTCGAGGTTGACGCTTCAGAGGTAGGCGTGGGAGCCATTCTATCCCAGCGCTTCCAGTCTGACGATAAGGTTCATCCTTGCGCTTATTTTTCTCATCGCCTGTCGCCATCTGAGCGCAACTATGATGTGGGTAACCGTGAACTGCTCGCCATCCGCTTAGCCCTAGGCGAATGGCGACAGTGGTTGGAGGGGGCGACCGTTCCTTTTGTCGTTTGGACAGACCATAAGAACCTTGAGTACATCCGTTCTGCCAAACGACTTAATGCCCGTCAAGCTCGTTGGGCGTTGTTTTTCGCTCGTTTCGAGTTTGTGATTTCTTACCGTCCGGTAGCAAGAACACCAAGCCTGATGCCTTATCCCGTCTGTTTAGTTCTTCTGTGGCTTCTACTGATCTCGAGGGGATTCTTCCTTATGGGCGTGTTGTCGGGTTGACAGTCTGGGGAATTGAAAGACAGGTTAAGCAAGCACTCACGCACACTGCGTCGCCGCCGCGCTTGTCCTAGTAACCTCCTTTTCGTTCCTGTTTCCACTCGTCTGGCTGTTCTTCAGTGGGCTCACTCTGCCAAGTTAGCTGGTCATCCCGGTGTTCGAGGCACTCTTGCGTCTATTCGCCAGCGCTTTTGGTGGCCGACTCAGGAGCGTGACACGCGCCGTTTCGTGGCTGCGTGTTCAGACTGCGCGCAGAAGAAGTCTGGTAATTTTTTTCTGCTTCTGCTCCTGGTCTTGCTGGGTCTCAGTCTGTTCCCTGCCATCGCATCTCTCCTGTTCTTGTCCCTGCCCTTGCTGTGTCTCAGTCTGTCCCTAGTTCTCATTTTTTTTTTAGAGTAGTACCCTAGTTTCCCTTTTTATCGTTTTCGTTACGGTCCTGAGGAGAGGAGTTGGGTTCTTTCTCGGGACGTGCTGGACCGTTTGATCTATGATTTCCTCCGTTGCTGCCAGTGTTCCTCCTCGAGAGCGCCAGGAGGCGCTCGGTGAGTGGGGGGTACTGTCATGTTTGTCATTTATTATCATGTCTTGTCCCTGTGCTCCCCATGCTATTCGTTTCCCTCTGCTGGTCTTATTTGGTTCTTTCCCTCCTATCCCTCTCTCTCCCCCTCCCTCTCTCACTCTCTCGCTCTCTCTTCTCTCTATCGTTCCGTTCCTGCTCCCAGCTGTTCCTATTCCCCTAATCATCATTTAGTCTTCCCACACCTGTTCCCGATTCTTTCCCCTGATTAGAGTCCCTATTTATTCCTTTGTGATCCGTTCCTGTGCCGTCGGTTCCTTGTATTGTATTCACCATGCTGTGATTGCGTTTCGCCCTGTCCTGTCGTGTTTTTGCCGTGATTGTGTATCACCCTGTCCTGTCGTGTTTTGTGCCTTCATCAGATGCTGCGTGTGAGCAGGTGTCTCAGTCGACTACGGCCTGCGCCTACCCGAAGCGACCTGCAGTCTGTGGCCGCTTCTCCAGTTGTTTTCCCCTCTACAAATCTAGAGGATTTCTGTTATTCCGTTTTGGACTTTAATAAACTCTGTTTCTGTTAAGTCGCGTTTGGGTCCTCTTTCACCTGCATGACAATTAACCTTTGACATGTGTTGTTTACGTTTTTGTTGTTTATGGGTTTGGTCGTCTTAATAGCAATATTAATAGCAATATTAATAGCAATATTAATAGCAATATTAATAGAAATATTAATAGCAATATTAATAGCAATATTAATAGCAATATTAATAGCAATATTAATAGCAATATTAATAGCAATATTAATAGAAATATTAATAGCAATATTAATAGCAATATTAATAGCAATAGTAATAGAAATATTAATAGAAATATTAATAGAAATATTAATAGCAATATTAATAGCAATATTAATAGCAATATTAATAGAAATATTAATAGAAATATTAATAGAAATATTAATAGCCTATTACACCTTTTGAAGATAAAAAGCAATGTACAGTTAAGAGGCAAACTGCATATTCGTGTGTATGTAGGCTACGTTCACGTTGGAAACACAGCAACACAATAAGTCGACAATAGTCTGCCATTACAGCATTACCTTCTCTCTATTCACACTTTATGAATCATTATTAGTTCAACCACTTGATACTCAGAGGCCTATTATAGCAAAAATGGTTTAAATAACTTACTTAACCGATTGGGTTCATGACTGCCGTTAACTCGTCCGTCAGTGTGTATCTGAAGATGAAAACCAATGCCAACCCGACAGTACAGTCTGCAAGTCCTGCGTCCGGAACCACTGACTGTACCCGCTTCCAGAAGTTGGTCTTCCAAGGAAACGTGTCCAAGGGATCCAGCGACTACGGCGGTGGAGACGGCGACCACAGCGGCGCTAATCAACTGCAGCAGAGCAAAGGTAAAAAGGGAAAGAGGAACATTCATTCTTCCAAAAAGGAAACTCTGTCAGTCCTCTGGCTCCGCTAGGCCACTTCTTCTTCTTCTTCTATCATTGCGTTGTTGTGGTGTATCCCGAGCTCACTGAAAAGCTCTGTGTGTAGTGCCAGTGCACGAGGAACCGTGCGCACACTAGAAACACATCCAGTTCCCGAAGACGCTCGTGGGCATTACCCCAGCCGTGCTGCGCGGTGGTCGGTGTGTGTAGCTGCTGCTGGGGGTGCTGGAGTGGCTCCGCTGGCCTGGCACACACCGAGATATTTATATCCAACAACATGATGTCACTGCTTTATGCATGACTGAATTCTGAAGGGACGCTTTCTATCATCCGTATTTTTTCTCTAAAAAACACCAGCCCCTCTGCTCAATATCGATCTGCGCTGCCAACAGCAACTATGAGGCAAAAATAGGACAAAACTGACAGCGCAAATTTTCCTTCCAAAGGACTCCTCTGTGCCAGGACGCAGCATGCGCGGCATTTTACGCACGAGGAGGCATGTTTTCATAGATCTGCAGCACAGCAATAATTCATAACAGGAGAGAGAGAAAGAGAAAATGAGAGAGGGGGGGGGGTTCTGTCGAAATCGGAGATTTCCTGTGTGTAAAGTTCAAACTTTGCGGTATGACCTAAGTGCGACGATATAAAGAAGAACTGTGTGTCTGTGAGGGACAGTGGGTTTAAAATAGACCTACAGTTCCCCAGGTGACGTTTTACAGTTTGCACATCGCACATGCAGGGCAGGCAAACTCACGCAAGCACAGCGTTACTTAAATAGCTTATTTCTTTAGCCTACTTTATTATGCATTTAAACCACATGACCGTCATTCTGTCCCGACCGAGGACATAGAATCCACTAGAATAGAACGGCCCTTTTTGAGTTTCAACCCTATCCATTTTGGGAGATTTTTAAATGGATTTGAGAATTATAATGGACCATTAAATGTACTGCCGATTGTTTTTGAGATTTAGGTTGCTGGTAGCAATTAGCCTGTTATGGTACCTATGTAACACAGTAATTGTATAGGTAGTAATTAGCCTGTCGTGGTACCTATGTAACACAGTAATTGTATAGGTAGCAATTAGCCTGTTATGGTACCTATGTAACACAGTTATTGTATAGGTAGTAATTTGCCTGTTGTGGTACCTATGTAATGCAGTAATTATATAGGTTAGGTGGAGTATATTTTAAATATCATATCGTCCAGATTTCATAAACATAATAGACTTTATTTTACAATACTGAGAAGAAAGAAGCTATGACCTTTTAATTGGGTTGTTTGATACACCTAAATTCAGATTCAAATTAAAGGTCTCTCTCTATATAGAGCAGAACACACCCTCTCTGAACAGAGCATGATCTACAATCAGACAATGTTGTTGTCTAATCCAGTTGTCTCCACTTCAGATCACACAGTTCCGTGTTGCATCCATGCGCTCCTGCCTCAGCAGGGATTCATGTCTGCATCATGGGAAAACAGTTGTGTGCAGTAAATCTATATAGCCTGTAGCCACGGCAAGGGCACAGACCATTTACCTGCTTACACACCCTTCCTGTAGATTTTGTATTTATTTGATCTTACTATGCAAGTCAGTTAATAACAAATTCGTATTTTCAATGACATCCTAGGAACAGTGGGTTAACTGCCATTTCAGGAGCAGAACAACAGATTTGTACCTTGTCAGGGGCAGAACAACAGATTTGTACCTTGTCAGCTCAGCTTGTCAGCACTAGTCCAATGCTCTAACCACTAGGCTACTCTGTCGCCCCTCTCTAACCACTAGGCTACCCTGTCGCCCCCCTCTAACCACTAGGCTACCCTGTCGCCCCCCTCTAACCACTAGGCTACTCTGCCGCCCCTCTCTAACCACTAGGCTACCCTGTCGCCCCCCACTAACCACTAGGCTACCCTGTCGCCCCCCTCTAACCACTAGGCTACTCTGCCGCCCCCTCTAACCACTAGCCTACTCTGTCGCCCCCTCTAACCACTAGGCTACTCTGCCGCCCCCTCTAACCACCAGGCTACTCTGCCGCCCCCTCTAACCACCAGGCTACTCTGTCGCCCCCTCTAACCACTAGGCTACTCTGCCGCCCCCTCTAACCACCAGGCTACTCTGTCGCCCCCTCTAACCACTAGGCTACTCTGTCGCCCCCTCTAACCACTAGGCTACTCTGCCGCCTCTCTAACCACTAGGCTACCCTGTCGCCCCCTCTAACCACTAGGCTACTCTGTCGCCCCCTCTAACCACTAGGCTACTCTGTCGCCCCTCTAACCACTAGGCTACCCTGTCGCCCCCTCTAACCACTAGGCTACTCTGTCGCCCCCTCTAACCACTAGGCTACTCTGTCGCCCCCTCTAACCACTAGGCTACTCTGCCGCCCCCCTCTAACCACCAGGCTACTCTGCCGCCCCTCTCTAACCACTAGGCTACTCTGTCGCCCCCTCTAACCACCAGGCTACTCTGCCGCCCCTCTCTAACCACTAGGCTACCCTGTCGCCCCCTCTAACCACTAGGCTACCCTGTCGCCCCCTCTAACCACTAGGCTACTCTGCCGCCCCTCTTTAACCACTAGGCTACTCTGCCGCCCTCTCTAACCACTAGGCTACCCTGTCGCCCCCTCTAACCACTAGGCTACTCTGCCGCCCCCTCTAACCACTAGGCTACCCTGTCGCCCCCTCTAACCACTAGGCTACTCTGCCGCCCCTCTTTAACCACCAGGCTACTCTGCCGCCCCTCTCTAACCACTAGGCTACCCTGTCGCCCCCTCTAACCACTAGGCTACTCTGCCCCCCTCTAACCACTAGGCTACCCTGTCGCCCCCTCTAACCACTAGGCTACCCTGTCGCCCCTCTCTAACCACTAGGCTACCCTGTCGCCCCCTCTAACCACTAGGCTACCCTGTCGCCCCCTCTAACCACTAGGCTACTCTGCCGCCCATCTCTAACCACTAGGCTACCCTGTCGCCCCCTCTAACCACTAGGCTACTCTGTCGCCCCCTCTAACCACTAGGCTACCCTGTCGCCCCCTCTAACCACTAGGCTACCCTGTCGCCCCTCTCTAACCACTAGGCTACTCTGCCGCCCCTCTCTAACCACCAGGCTACTCTGCCGCCCCCTCTAACCACCAGGCTACTCTGCCGCCCCCTCTAACCACCAGGCTACTCTGCCGCCCCCTCTAACCACCAGGCTACTCTGCCGCCCCCTATAACCACTAGGCTACCCTGTCGCCCCCTCTAACCACCAGGCTACTCTGCCCCCCTCTAACCACTAGGCTGCCCTGTCGCCCCTCTAACCACTAGGCTACCTGTCGCCCCCTCTAACCACTAGGCTACTCTCTGCCGCCCCCTCTAACCACTAGGCTACCCTGTCGCCCCCTCTAACCACTAGGCTACCCTGTCGCCCCCTCTAACCACTAGGCTACCCTGTCGCCCCCTCTAACCACTAGGCTACTCTGTCGCCCCCTCTAACCACTAGGCTACTCTGCCGCCCGAGATAATTAGTACATAATTCTTTATTTACATTTTTTTGGTGGTTATTTATCATTTGTTAGATTCTGGATTTTCAATGATGAGAACAGAAGAGATTATAGCTAATCGTATTATTTTAGGGTTTCACTTTTCACATGCCACTGCCAACGTTGTTTCTGAGACCGCTAGCTTTGAATGTTGGCCATTGATGATCTCCCCCATTGCGTGTGGATTAGGTTTTTGTTGTGGGCTGGAGGGGTCTGGTCTAATTGTCTGACACATAACAAAGACTATACGACATTACATAACATTACCTTCTATGTAAACAACTAGGCCAAGGCACTGTTGAGACCCACTGTTGTAATGGCTACTCATTCCTGTGTGTGTGCGTGCACTTGTATGCACACACGTGTGTGTGTGTGTGTGTGTGTGTGTGTGTGTGTGTGTGTGTGTGTGTGTGTGTGTGTGTGTGTGTGTGTGTGTGTGTGTGTGTGCGTGCGTGCGTGCGTGCGTGCGTGCGTGCGTGCGTGCGTGTGTGTGTGTGCGCACGTGCGTGCGTGTGTGTGTGTGCAAAGCATTCCAGTAACACTGAGGTAACCTTAAGCCGTTGAGTCGTATATAAACAAGATGATCCTGATGGATTCTTCTCACCCAATTGATCCCAGCTTTTAGACAGAGAGTAGAGAGGAGATGGTAGAGAGGAGAGAGGAGAGAGGAGAGAGTAGAGAGGAGATAGTAGAGAGGAGAGAGTAGAGAGCAGAGAGTAGAGATCAGAGAGTAGAGAGCAGAGAGTAGAGAGCAGAGAGTAGAGATCAGAGAGTAGAGAGTAGAGAGTAGAGAGTAGAGAGTAGAGAGGAGAGATCAGAGAGTAGAGAGTAGAGAGTAGAGATCAGAGAGTAGAGAGTAGAGTAGAGAGAGAGAGTAGAGAGCAGAGAGTAGAGAGTAGAGAGCAGAGAAGAGAGAGAGAGAGAGAGGATAGAGAGCAGAGGAGAGAGTGAGAGCAGAGGTAGAGGCAGAGAGCAGAGAGTAGAGAGTAGAGAGCAGAGAGTAGAGAGGAGAGAGCAGAGAGTAGAGAGGGAGAGTAGAGAGGAGAGAGAGGAGAGGAGAGAGAGTAGAGAGGAGAGAGTAGAGAGGAGAGGAGAGAGGAGAGGAGGAGGAGAGAGAGAGAGTAGAGAGGAGAGAGGAGAGAGTAGAGAGTAGAGAGGAGAGAGGGAGAGAGAGAGTAGAGGGAGAGAGAGAGAGAGTAGAGAGGAGAGAGTAGAGAGGGAGAGAGTAGAGAGTAGAGAGGAGAGAGTAGAGAGTAGAGAGTAGAGAGTAGAGATCAGAGAGCAGAGAGGAGAGAGGAGAGAGGAGAGAGAGAGAGTAGAGAGTAGAGAGTAGAGAGGAGAGGAGAGAGTAGAGAGGAGAGAGAGAGAGGAGAGAGTAGAGAGTAGAGGGAGAGAGTAGAGAGTAGAGATCAGAGAGGAGAGAGGAGAGAGGGAGAGAGAGAGAGGAGAGAGTAGAGATCAGAGAGGAGAGAGGAGAGAGTAGAGAGTAGACATTGATGTTCTGAACAGGACAGCCTGTCTGGCTCTATATTGTCTGTTGCATTGTTTGGTTCAGATTCAGATGTTGTTGTTTTTTTTCATGAAATATTGACAACTGCTGGGATCAGGCCTTCAGTACATATAACCTTATTCAATATAATCAACAATTTTGTATTAGTTTTCTATTCCCCTCAATGCTGCAGTTGTTAGTTAGGTTTTTGGTACTCATGATGTGTGACTGTTTGTATCTGCTTTAAGACCAGAAGGGCTTGGCTCCTCAATAGTTCAGTGTATTTGTGATTCCTGTTCAGTGACAGCTTGGTGGAGCCTGAGCCACCTGTACAGTAACGGTCAAAGGTCAACCCCAAGTCGCCTCCGTTTTTATTTCTCAACAGCTGAATCCTTCGTCTTCACTCTGAAAACAAAACGGTCCTCTGCTCGTCCCTGTAAAGCCCTCTATGTTCCTATGGCGGGATTCAATCCGATCGCCCGTTTTCAGCTATGCACCTTTTAAAGGCAACATTGCGCGTTCGCAGAGACCGAATTCATGGTGAATGCTGCATGTGTCGGCTCAATAGGATATTACCCTATTATCAATAACCTGGATGTCCCGTTGGTGAGATTGAATCCTGTCCTTAAAGAGAACTAGAGCTCCTCTGGCATGTCGCTGTAGAAAATCATTTTATGATTCTAGGTAGAACCACTGTCAGCCACAATTAACCACTTTTAGAGAAGGTTCTGAAGAACCACAAGATGCCCTTCTTTTCTAAGAGTTTACCAGTGATATCCACTAAACAGCATGAACCCCCCCCCCCCGATGAACCCGCGTGTGAACATGGACATCACCACATACTAACAGAAAGACATTAGAACAGGCACATTTGATTACATTTTGGATGTTGACTGTGTTAATAACATTGTGTAAACTTAAGACTGTAATAATTGAATCCACAAAACATGTCTATGTGAATGACTAGCTTGGATGAATAAGGTGCCCAGAGTAAACTACCTGCTACTCAGGCCCAGAAGATAAGATATGCATAATATTAGTAGATATGCATAGTAAACATTCTGATGTTTCTAAAACTGTTTGAATGATGTTTGTGAGTATAACAGAACTCATATGGCAGGAAAAAATCTGAGAAAAAAATCCAATCAGGAAGTGGAAAATCTGAGGTTTGTAGTTTTTCAACTCTTTGCCTATCCAAGATACAGTGTACATTTGAATTTGGAATTGCACTTCCTAAGGCTTCCACTAGATGTCAACAGTCTTTAGAACATTGTTTGAGGCTTCTACTGTGAAGGATGAGGAAATGAGAGCTGTTTCAACCAGAGGTCTTGCAGAGTGCCATGAGCTCAGGCTGGCGACAGTGAAAGGTATCTGCGTTACATTGCATTTCTAAAGACAATGGCATTCTCCAGCTGAAACATTATTGAAGATTTATGTTAAAAACATCCTAAAGGTTGATTCTATACAACGTTTGACATGTTTCTACGGACTGTAACGGAACGTTTTCAATTTTCATCTGGCCTTCGCGTCGCGAATTTGGATTTGTGAACTAACCGCGCGAACAAAAAGGAGGTATTTGGACATAAATGATCGACTTTATCGAACAAAACAAACATTTATTGTGGAACTGGGATTCCTGGGAGTGCATTCTGATGAAGATCATCAAAGGTAAGTGAATATTTATAATGCTATTTCTGACTTCTGTTGACTCCACAACATGGCGGGTATCTGTATGGCTTGTTTTGTTGTCTGAGCGCTCGTAGATTATTGCATGGTGTGCTTTTTTCCGAAAATTTTTTTCAAATCTGACACAGTGGTTGCGTTAAGGACACTTCCCATCTACGTGGGGAACCTCGTGAACATGAAGTTATTTATTCTTGCTCACAAATAAAACTGAAGACATGCAGAATTGGCATTGCTAATAATGAAAGAACACATTTAAAATCACACAGCACATAATCTGTGACATGAATAGAATACAGAACACTCTCTCTATATATAGAGCAGAACACTCCCTCTCTATCTATAGCAGAACACTCCCCTCTCTATATAGAGCAGAACACTCCCTCTCTATATAGACAGAACACTCCCCTCTCTATATAGAGCAGAACACTCCCTCTCTATATAGAGCAGAACACTCCCTCTCTATATAGAGCAGAACACTCCCTCTCTATATAGAGCAGAACAGTCCCTCTCTATATAGAGCAGAACAATCCCTCTCTATATAGAGCAGAACAGTCCCTCTCTACATAGAGCAGAACACTCAATCTCTATTTAAAGCAGAACACCCCCTCTCTATATAGAGCAGAACACTCCCTCTCTATATAGAGCAGAACACTCCCTCTCTATATAGAGCAGAACACTCCCTCTCCATATAGAACAGAACACTCCCTCTCTATATAAAGCAGAACACTCCCTCTCTATATAGAGCAGAACACTCCTTCTCCATATAGAACAGAACCCTCCCTCTCTATATAAAGCAGAACACTCCCTCTCTATATAGAGCAGAACACTAAACAGAGGCAAGAACCTCCTCTCTAAACAGAGCAGAACACTCCCTCTAAACAGAGCAGAACACTCCCTCTATACAGAGCAGAACACTCCCTCTATACAGAACAGAACACTCCCTCTATACAGAGCAGAACACTCCCTCTCTATATAGAGCAGAACACTCCTCTATATCTCTATATAGAGCAGAACACTCCCTCTCTATACAGAGAACACCTCTATATAGAGCAGAACACTCCCTCTCTATATAGAGCAGAACACTCCCCTCTCTAAACAGAGCAGAACATCCCCTCATATAGAGCAGAACACTCCCTCTCTATATAGAGCAGAACACTCCCCTCTCTAAATAGAGCAGAACACTCCCTCTCTATATAGAGCAGAACACTCCCTCTCTGTACAGAGCAGAACACTCCCTCTCTATACAGAGCAGAACACTCCCTCTCTATATAGAGCAGAACACTCCCTCTCTAAACAGAGCAGAACACTCCCTCTCTAAACAGAGCAGAACATCCCCTCTCTATATAGAGCAGAACACTCCCTCTCTATACAGAGCAGAACACTCCCTCTCTATACAGAGCAGAACACTCCCTCTCTATATAGAGCAGAACACTCCCTCTCTATACAGAGCAGAACACTCCCTCTCTATATAGAGCAGAACACTCCCTCTCTATATAGAGCAGAACATCCCCTCTCTATACTCACTCCCAAACGTTTAGGACAATTCTGCCTTGGTGGTACAAACCCAGCAGTTTAACAATTGTCAGAGGAGGAGAAGAGGGGGAGGGGGAGAGAAGAGGGAGGGAGGGGGAGAAGAGGGAGGGGAGGGGAGAACAGGGGGGAAGAAGAGGGGGGGGGAGAAGAGGGAGGGGGAGGGGGAGAAGAGGGACAGGGGGATGTATGTATGTATGTATGTATGTATGTATGTATGTATGTATGTATGTATGTATGTATGTATGTATGTATGTATGTATGTATGTATGTATGTATGTATGTATGTATGTATGTATGTATGTATGTATGTATGTATGTATGTGTGTATGTATGTGGTTATGTACTGTATGTATGTATGTGTGTATATATGTGTGTGTATGTGTGTGTATGTATGTGTATGTATGTGTATGTACTGTATGTATGTATGTATGTATGTATGTATGTATGTATGTATGTATGTATGAATGTATGTATGTATGTATGTATGTATGTATGTATGTATGTATGTATGTATGTATGTATGTATGTATGTATGTATGTATGTATGTATGTATGTATGTATGTATGTATGTATGTATGTATGTATGTATGTATGTATGTATGTATGTATGTGTGTGTGTGTGTGTGTGTGTGTGTGTGTGTGTGTGTGTGTGTGTGTGTGTGTGTGTGTGTGTGTGTGTGTGTGTGTGTGTGTGTGTGGAGAGAGGAGAATCCAGACTAATTCTCCACTGATGGATCCTATACAGCTGGACTATAATTGTGTCTGATTGGGGTTAGGCCTGTAAAGTGTACCACCGTACATTACTACACTAGTTTTACAACACCTACTCATTCAAGGGTTTGTCTTTATTTTACAATTTTCTACATTATAGAATTATAGTGAATACATCAAAACTAAGAAATAACACATATGGAATCATGTAGTAACCAAAAATGTGTTAATCAAAATATACTTTATATTTGAGATTCTTCAAATAGCCACGTTTTGCCTTGATGTTGGATCTTCCATGCTGCAGTATTTTGTTGGTACCCAGATTTGTGTCTCAACTCAATCGTGTCTCGGAGCTCTACTGACAATTCCTTTGACCTTCCTTAGACCTCTGGCTTGATTTTTACTCTGAAATGCACTGTCAACTTCGTGGCCTCTTAAAGACAGGTATGTGCCTTTCCAAGTCATGTCCAATCAGTTGAATGTACCCACAGGTGGACTCCAATCAAGTTTTATAAACATCTCAAAGATGATCAATGGAAACAGGATGCACCTGAGCTCAATTCCAAGTCTCTCTTAACAAAGGGTCTGAATACTTATGTAAAAGAAGGTATTATTGTTTTTTATTTTTTAAATTTTAAAATTTGGAAAAAATTCTAAAAACCTGTATTCACTTTGTCATTATGGGGGTTATGTGTGGTGATTGATGGGACAATGTTATTTCTAATCTAATTTAGAATAAGTGTTATGCAGGTGAATGAGGACCCAAAAGCGACTTGGCGAAAACAGAGTCTTTAATCCAGTAAAGTAAAAATACAATCAAAAAACACAACTTCCACTCGTAATGACGAGAACCGACTGGAGACTCGATCTTGAACAGCAGGTTGCCTCGGGAAGGCACTTGAACCTAGCAGACTCAGACACCTGCTCACCACGCAGCATCTGAGGGAAACACGACACGACAGGGCGATACACAAACACAGCACGGTGAACAATAGATAGGATCCGACAGGGCAGGAACGGAAAACAAGGAGAGAAATAGGGACTCTAATCAGGGAAAAGTATCGGGAACAGGTGTGGGAAGACTAAATGATTGATTAGGGGAATAGGAACAGCTGGGAGCAGGAACGGAACGATAGAGAGAAGAGAGAGAGGGAGGGGAGAGAGAGGGATAGAAAAGGGAACGAACCTAATAAGACCAGCAGGGGAAACGAACAGAAGGAAAGCATAATGACAAGACAATATATGACAAAACATGACAGTACCCCCCACTCACCGAGCGCCTCCTGGCGCTCTCGAGGAGGAACACTGGCGGCAACGGAGGAAATCATAGATCAAACGGTCCAGCACGTCCCGAGAAAGAACCCAACTCCTCTCCTCAGGACCGTAACGGAAAAACGAAAAAAAAAAGGAAACTAGGGTACTACTCTAAAAAAAAATGAGACACGGGTAGAGAACTGAAAACTTTAGAGCAAACAGGACCAAACAGGCCAGGAGAGTAACAACTAGGTACAGACTGAGACACAGCAAGGGCAGGAACAAGAACAGGAGAGAAGCGATGGCAGGGAACAGACTGAGACCCAGCAAGACCAGGAGCAGAAGCAGAAAAATACGCACAAGGGTGGACCCCATCGTCAGTATCGGAGCGCTGGGACAGAATGGCTCCCACGCCCACCCCCGACGCGTCAACCTCAACAATAAACTGTTTAGTGACGTCAGGTGCAACAAGGATAGGAGCGGATGCAAAACGCTTCTTAAAGAGGATCAGAACAATCATACGACCGGTGAGGAGGAAGGAGTTGGTTCTGGACCGACTGAAGACCGTGCGCAGACCATGATATTCCTCCGGCACTCCTGTCAAATCACCAGGTTCCTCCTGTGAAGAGGGGACAGAACAAACAGGAGAAATAGCAGACATTAAACACTTCACATGACAAGAAACGCTCCAGGAAAGGACAGAACCACTAGACCAATCAAAGAAGGATTATGACACACTAGCCAGGGATGACCCAAAACAACAGGTGTAAAAGGTGAACAAAATCAAAAGAAATGGTCTCACTATGTGTTACCAGATACAGTGAGGGTTAAAGGTAGTGTTTCACATAATATATGGGGAGAGGACTACCATCCAAGGCAAACATGACCGTGGGCTCCCTAACTGTCTGAGGGAATGTCATGTTCCCGCGCCCAGGTCAAATCCATAAAACAGCCCTCTGCCCCAGAGTCTATTAATGCACTGCAGGATGCTGCCGATCCGGTCCAGCGTAGATGGACCGGTAAAGAAGTACATGTACTTGACGGAGAGGACCGTCTAGTAGCGCTTATCAGTCGCCCTCCGCTTACTGATGAGCTCTGGCCTTTAACTGGACATGAAATGACAAAATGACCAGCGGAACCGCATAGAGACAGGCGGTTGGTGATTCTCCGTTCCCTCTCCTTAGTCGAGATGCGAATACCCCCAGCTGCATGGGCTCCCACACACCTGAGTCAGTGGGGAAAGACGGTAGTGTCGGAGAGAGGGACACAGTTAACGCGAGCTCTCTTCTATGAGCTCGGGTGACGAAGATCTACCCGTCGTTCAATGCGAATAAACGAGTTCAATCAAAGAATCCACGCTGGATGGAACCTCCCGAGAGAGAATCTCATCCTTAACCTTAGCGTGGAGCTCCAGAAAACGAGGCGAGCAACGCCTGCTCGTTCCAGTTACTGGAGGCAGCAGAGTGCGAAACTCTATTGAGTAATCCGTTATGGATCGATTACCTTGACATAGGGAAGACAGGGACCAGGAAGCTTCTTTCCCAAAAACTGAAGATCAAAACCCTTATCATCTCCTCTTTAAAGTTCAGATAATTGTTAGTACACTCAGCGCTTGCCTCCCAGATAGCTGTGCCCCACTGCCGAGCCCGACCAGTAAGGAGTGATATGACGTAGGCAATCCGAGCTCTCTCTTGAGTATGTGTTGGGTTGGAGAGAGAACACGATATCACACTGGGTGAGAAAGGAGCGGCACTCAGTGGGCTGCCCAGAATAACAAGGTGGGTTATTAACCCTAGGTTCCGGAGGCTCGGAAGAACCGGAAGTAGCTGGTGACACGAGACGAAGACTCTGATACTGTCTTGAGAGGTCGGAGACCTGAGCGGCCAGGTCTCCAACGGCATGCCGAGCAGCAGACAATTCCTGCTCGTGTCTGCCGAGCTTCCTTCCCTGGAACTCGAGAGTAGAGTAGAGAGATCCATAGTCGCTGGGTCCATTCTTGGTGGATCCTTCTGTTATGCAGGTGAATGAGGACCCAAAAGCGACTTAGCGAAAACAGAGTCTTTAATCCAGTAAAGTAAAATACAATCAAAAAACACAACTTCCACTCATGTGACGAACCGACTGGAGACCTCGGGATCTTGAACAGCAGGTTGCCTCGGGGAAGGCACTTGAACCTAGCAGACTCAGACACCTGCTCCACGCAGCATCTGAGGGAAACACGACACGACAGGGCGATACACAAACACAGCACGTTGAACAATAGATAAGGATCCGACAGGCAGGAACGGAAAACAAGGAGAGAAATAGGGACTCTAATCAGGGAAAAGGATCGGGAACAGGTGTGGGAAGACTAAATGATTGATTAGGGGGAATAGGAACAGCTGGGAGCAGGAACGGAACGATAGAGAAAGAGAGAGGGAGGAGAGAGGGATAGGGAAAAGGGGAAGCGAACCTAATAAGACCAGCAGGGGGAAACGAACAGAAGGGAAAGCATAATGACAAGACAATATATGACAAAACATGACAATAAGGTTGTAAACGAAATATGGAAAAATATTAAAGGGGTCTGAATACTTTTCAGAATGACCTACACATGCACATACATAAACAAACACACACACACACACACACACACACACACACACACACACACACACACACACACACACACACACACACACACACACACACACACACACAACACCCCCCACACACACACACCCCCCCCCTCCACACACACACACACACACACACACACACACACACACACACACACACACACACACACACACACACACACACACACACACACACACACACACACACACACACACACACACACACACACACATAACACCCACACACCCCCTCCACACACACACACACCACACACACACACACACACACACACACACACACACACACACACACACACACACACACACACACACACACACACACACACACACACACACACACACACACACACACACTAACACTAACACTAACCTAACCCTAACCCAACTTAACACTAACCCTAACCCCAACTTAACTTAAATCCCCAATTTGGCCCTAACCCTAACCCTAACCCTAACCCTAACCCTAACTCCCTAACCCTAACTTAACCCTAACCCTAACCCTAACTTAACCCTAACCCCTAACTTAACACTTACACTAACCCTAACCTAACTTAACACTAACACTAGCTCTAACTTAACCCTAACCCTAACCCTATCTTAACACTAACCCTAACTGTACACTAACCCTAACTGCACTAACCCTAACTTTACACTCAACCCTAACTTTACACTAACCCTAACTTTACCCTAACCCTAACTTTACCCCTAACCCTAATTTTACCTAACCCTAACTTTACACTAACCCTAACTTTACACTAACCCTAACTTTACCCTAACCTAACTTAATCCTAACCCTAACTTATACTACCTAACCTAACTTTGTACACACCCTAACCCTAACTTGTGGTCCTTCTGTAGCTCAGTTGGTAGAGCATGGCGCTTGTAAGCCAGGGTAGTGGGTTTGATCCCAGGACCACCATCGTAGAATGTATGCACACATGACTGTAAGTCGCTTTGGATAAAAAGCGTCTGCTAAATGGCATATATTATTATATTATTTTTATATATTATTATATTATTATATATTATATATTATATATTATATTATTATATATTATATTATATAACTTAACACTAACTCTAACCCTAATTTAACACTAACCTAGCCCTAACTTAATCCTAACCCTAACCCTAACTTTACACTAGCCTAACTTAATCCTAACCCTAACTTTACACTAACCCTAACTTAATCCTAACCCTAACTTTGCACTAACCCTAACCCTAACCCTAACTTAATCCTAACTTAACTTTACACTAACCCTAACCTAACTTAACACTAACCTAACCCTAACTTAACACTAGCCATAGCTCTCACCCTAACTTAACACTAACCCATTATGGACATGTGAACTGTAGTTTGTAGAATCTCAGAATCTGCTAGGAGGAGGTCAGAAAGACAGACACAGGTACACTACATGACCGAAAATATGTGGACACCTGCTGGTCCTATTATCTCATTCAAAAAATCATTAATATGGAGTTGGTCCCCCTTTTGCTGCTATAACAGCCTCCACTCTTCTCAGAAGGCTTTCCACTAGATGTTGGAACATTGCTGCAGGGACTTCCATTCAGCCACAAGAGCCTTAGTGAGGTCGGGCACTGATGTTGGGCGATAAGACCGGCTCGCAGTCGGCGTTCCCAATTCATCCCAAAGGTGTTCGATGGGGTTGAGGTCAGGGCTCTGTGCAGGCCTTTCAAGTTCTTCCACACCCGATCTCGACAAACATTTCTGTATGGACCTCGCTTTGTGCACGGGGCATTGTCATGCCAAAGTGTTGGAAGCACAGAATCTTCTGTGTGTAATTGTATGCTGTAGGGTTAAGTATTCCCTTCACTGGAACTAAAGGGCATAGCCCGAACCATGAAAAACAGCCCCAGACCATTATTCCTCCTCCACCAAACTTTACAGTTGGCACTACACATTAGGACAGGTAGCGTTTCTTGGCATCCGCCAAACCTAGATGATCGTAAGACAGCCAAATGGTGAAGAGTAATGATATTACACTGTCAACATCTGCAGCGTAGCCTAGTGGTTAGAGCGTTGGACTAGTAACCAGAAGGTTGCGAGTTCAAACCCCGAGCTGACAAGGTACAACTGTCGTTCTGCCCCTGAACAGGCAGTTAACCCACTGTTCCCAGGCCGTCATTGAAAATAAGAATGTGTTCCCCACTTACTTGCCTGGTTAAATAAAGGTAAAATATATATTTTTTTAATTGTAAAATGATATTACACTGCCAGCATCATCTGTAATGATATTACACTGCCAGCATCTTTAATGATATTATACTGTCAGCATCTGTAATGATATTACACTGTCAGCATCATCTGTAATTATATTACACTGCCAGCATCATCTGTAATGATATTACACTGTCAGCATCATCTGTAATGATATTACACTGCCAGCATCATCTGTAATGATATTACACTGTCAGCATCATCTGTAATGATATTACACTGCCAGCATCATCTGTAATGATATTACACTGTCAGCATCATCTGTAATGATATTACACTGTCAGCATCATCTGTAATGATATTACACTGCCAGCATCATCTGTAATGATATTATACTGTCAGAATCTGTAATGATATTACACTGCCAGCATCTGTAATGATATTACACTGCAGCATCATCTGTAATGATATTACACTGCCAGCATCATCTGTAATTATATTACACTGCCAGCATCATATGTAATGATGTTACACTGCCAGCATCATCTGTAATGATATTACACTGCCAGCATCATCTGTAATTATATTACACTGTCAGCATCATCTGTAATGATATTACACTGCCAGCATCATCTGTAATGATATTACACTGTCAGCATCATCTGTAATGATATTACACTGCCAGCATCATCTGTAATGATATTACACTGTCAGCATCATCTGTAATGATATTACACTGTCAGCATCATCTGTAATGATATTACACTGCCAGCATCATCTGTAATGATATTATACTGTCAGAATCTGTAATGATATTACACTGCCAGCATCTGTAATGATATTACACTGCAGCATCATCTGTAATGATATTACACTGCCAGCATCATCTGTAAATATATTACACTGCCAGCATCATATGTAATGATGTTACACTGCCAGCATCATCTGTAATGATATTACACTGCCAGCATCATCTGTAATTATATTACACTGTCAGCATCATCTGTAATGATATTATACTGTCAGCATCTGTAATGATATTACACTGCCAGCATCATCTGTAATGATATTACACTGTCAGCATCATCTGTAATGATATTACACTGTCAGCATCATCTGTAATGATATTACACTGCCAGCATCATCTGTAATGATATTATTAATTGCCAGCATCATCTGTAATTATATATTACACTGTCAGCATCATCTGTAATGATACACTGTCAGCATCTGTAATGATATTACACTGTCAGCATCATCTGTAATGATATTACACTGTCAGCATCATCTGTAATGATATTACACTGTCAGCATCATCTGTAATGATATTACACTGCCAGCATCATCTGTAATTATATTACACTGTCAGCATCATCTGTAATGATATTACACTGTCAGCATCTGTAATGATATTACACTGTCAGCATCATCTGTAATGATATTACACTGTCAGCATCTGTAATGATATTACACTGTCAGCATCATCTGTAATGATATTACACTGTCAGCATCTGTAATGATATTACACTGCCAGCATCATCTGTAATTATATTACACTGTCAGCATCATCTGTAATGATATTACACTGTCAGCATCTGTAATGATATTACACTGACAGCATCATCTGTTATGATATTATACTGTCATCATCTGTAATGATATTATACTGTCAGCATCATCTGTAATGATATTACACTGCCAGCATCATCTGTAATGATATTACACTGTCAGCATCATCTGTAATTATATTACACTGTCAGCATCATCTGTAATGATATTACACTGTCAGCATCTGTAATGATATTACACTGCCAGCATCATCTGTAATTATATTACACTGTCAGCATCATCTGTAATGATATTACACTGTCAGCATCATCTGTTATGATATTATACTGTCAGCATATGTAATGATATTACACTGTCAGCATCATCTGTAATGATATTACACTGTCAGCATCTGTAATGATATTACACTGCCAGCATCTTTAATGATATTATACTGTCAGCATCTGTAATGATATTACACTGTCAGCATCATCTGTTATGATATTATCAGCATCATCTGTAATGATATTACACTGCCAGCATCATCTGTAATGATATTACACTGTCAGCATCATGTAATGATATTACACTGCCAGCAGCATCTGTAACGATATTACACTGCCAGCAGCATCTGTAACGATATTACACTGTCAGCATCATCTGTAATGTTACACTGCCAGCGTATGTGTAACATTTTGGGGCTCCCGAGGGCGCAGTCTAAGGCACTGCATCTCAGTGCTAGAGGCGTCACTACAGACCCTGGTTCGATTCAGGATGTATCACAACCGGCCATGATTGGGAGTCCCATAAGGTGGCGCACAATTGGCCCAGTGTCATCCGGGTTAGGTTTTTGACCGTGGTAGACCGTCATTGTAAATAAGAATAAGTTCTTATTTAAAATACATAATAAAAATTGTAGTTTTATATTAGAGCCTGGTACTAAGGTTTCTGTGTTCAGGTAGCAATAGGTTTGATTATTATATTGTGCTTAGTAAATGTGAATGAAATGTATGGAAACAATAAT
>NC_060177.1:90212882-90217882 GCF_021184085.1 Oncorhynchus gorbuscha
TACTTGGTCAGGATTCTCAACGAAAGAAATGAGTTTTCCACGTTCAGGATTTGTCTTGGAGACTGCGTCACCTCGAGATGCTTGTTTGATGAGCAGTTTCCTGTAAAGTGATAGGGGCGATAGTTTTTCTCCCCCCGACATAAAGGCAATTATCTAATCAGAGTAGGGACAGGAGAAACACGGCCTGAGGTAACATGGTAGTATGTCAACCAATTCTCATCCAGATGTTAACCAGCTGACTTCAGTTTATATCAGTGTGTGTCAACTGAGCCGTGTTAACATCAGCAGTATTAGCACAGAACGAAATACCACATTATTCACTTGGGGTTCATGTACTTCTTAGGGTGTTAGTTTAACCATGGTCAACTCTCAGGCAGGGCTGGTTTCACAGTCAGATTTAGTTTGTGGTCAACTCCTAGGCAGGGCTGGTTTCACAGTCAGATTTAGTTTGTGTTCAACTCCTAGGCAGGGCTGGTTTCACAGTCAGATTTAGTTTGTGGTCAACTCCTAGGCAGGGCTGGTTTCACAGTCAGATTTAGTTTGTGTTCAACTCCTAGGCAGGGCTGGTTTCACAGTCAGATTTAGTTTGTGTCCAGTTCCCAGGCAGGACTGGTTTCAGATCAAACCCAGGGCATCTACTCCAGGACTACAAAACAAGAGAGTGAAGAGTGTTTTTACTCTTGAGGGGTCTGCTGGGAAACTGTCTCTCAATGTTTCTATGTATATCTTTCATGCCCTAGATGTTGTTAAATTCAACTCCTGGACACTATATCACATGGTATTGCCTATATTTTAATGTCATTATTACATGTTGAGGCATAGGTCATTTTGTGGATATTCTTTCAAATAGCACTCTGGACCACCAGATTACATTAGTAAAGTAATTAAGAGGACCAGCAAATTATACTGAGAAGTGCCAAGGTGAAACTCCCCATTAAAAACAGAGTTTCCCGATTAACTTTTCTATCAACACAACCTTCTATAGAGTCAAAAGCCTCTGGAGCACGTTGAGGGATTCACTCTGGATTCTGTTGTTATTATAATGACATTTATTGTATCAGATTTCCAACACAGAAATAGAAGTGTAGAGTTAAACAAAACACTGCGACAACCGTACAATCTGTAAATCGCTGTGAGCCGTGTGCCCCACTGTAACCACGTCCTATTAGCAGTTGGTGTGTGTGTGTGTGTGTGTGTGTGTGTGTGTGTGTGTGTGTGTGTGTGTGTGTGTGTGTGTGTGTGTGTGTGTGTGTGTGTGTGTGTGTGTGTGTGTGTGTGTGTGTGTGTGTGTGTGTGTGTGTGTGTGTGTGTGTGTGTGTGTGGAGAGCGAGGAGAATCCAGACTAATTCTCCACTGATGGATCCTATACAGCTGGACTATAATTGTGTCTGATTGGGGTTAGGCCTGTAAAGCCAGTTAATGATGATCTCAGAGCAGATTACAGACCAGACTAGACTAGACTAGACCAGACCAGACCAGACTAGACTAGACTAGACCAGACCAGACCAGACTAGACTAGACTAGACCAGACTAGACTAGACCAGACTAGACCAGACTAGACCAGACCAGACCAGACCAGACTAGACTAGACCAGACTAGACCAGACCAGACTAGACTAGACTAGACCAGACCAGACTAGACTAGACTAGACTAGACTAGACTAGACTAGACTAGACCAGACTATACTATACTAGACCAGACTAGACTAGACCAGACCAGACCAGACCAGACCAGACCAGACTAGACTAGACCAGACTAGACTAGACCAGACCAGACCAGACCAGACCAGACCAGACTAGACTAGACCAGACCAGACCAAACTAGACTAGAACAGACTAGACAAGACCAGACCAGACTAGACCAGACTAGACCAGACTAGACCAGACCAGACTAGACCAGACCAGACTAGACCAGACTAGACAAGCCCAGACCAAACTAGACCAGACGAGACCAGACCAGACCAGACCAGACTAGACTAGAATAGACTAGACTAGACTAGACTAGACTAGACTAGACTAGACTAGACTAGACCAGACTAGACCAGACCAGACCAGACCAGACTAGACTAGACCAGACTAGACTAGACTAGACCAGACTAGACCAGACCAGACTAGACCAGACCAGACTAGACTAGACCAGACCAGACAAGACCAGACTAGACCAGACCAGACTAGACCAGACCAGACCAGACTAGACCAGACTAGACTAGACCAGACTAGACTAGACCAGACTAGACTAGACCAGACCAGACTAGACCAGACTAGACCAGACCAGACTAGACCAGACCAGACTAGACCAGACCAGACTAGACTGTGTGTGTGTGTGTGTGTGTGTGTGTGTGTGTGTGTGTGTGTGTGTGTGTGTGTGTGTGTGTGTGTGTGTGTGTGTGTGTGTGTGTGTGTGTGTGTGTGTGTGTGTGTGTGTGTGTGTGTGTGTGCGCAGCTCCTATCAAAGAGTTGCATAGATTGACAGACAGGAGCAGGGACTTCTTTGTCCCAGTACTCATTAGAGACCCAACATGTCTCATTAGAGACCCAACATGTCTCATTAGAAACCCAACATGTCTCATTAGAGACCCAACATGTCTCATTAGAAACCCAACATGTCTCATTAGAGACCCAACATGTCTCATTAGAAACCCAACATGTCTCATTAGAAACCCAACATGTCTCATTAGAGACCCAACATGTCTCATTAGAAACTCAACATGTCTCATTAGAGACCCAACATGTCTCATTAGAGACCCAACATGTCACATTAGAGACCCAACATGTCACATTAGAGACCCAACATGTCTCATTAGAGACCCAACATGTCTCATTAGAGACCCAACATGTCTCATTAGAGACCCAACATGTTTCATTAGAGACCCAACATGTCTCATTAGAGACCCAACATGTCTCATTAGAGACCCAACATGTTTCATTAGAGACCCAACATGTTTCATTAGAGACCCAACATGTCTCATTAGAGACCCAACATGTCTCATTACTGAATGACTACACTCACTCAGCATAGAGATAAAACCCATTCCTCAACGTGCAGGAGAAATCACGAGATAGTTGTTGAATAATTAACAGTGACCTCTAACATTCAAGAAAATCATCATGATACAGTTAGTAAATGTGAATTGATTGATACAGGCAGTACATGTGAATTGATTGATACAGGCAGTAAATGTGAATTGATTGATACAGGCAGTAAATGTGAATTGATTGATACAGGCAGTACATGTGAATTGATTGATACAGGCAGTAAATGTGAATTGATTGATACAGGCAGTAAATGTGAACTGATTGATACAGGCAGTAAATGTGAATTGATTGATAAATGTGAACTGATTGATACAGTTAGTAAATGTGAACTGATTGATAAGTAACCCATTCCTCAACTCTAGAAAAAAATTAATCTCACAAGATGTTTTGTCTTGTGGCTCCCTAACTAACTGCTAAAAATACCTTTGGTGGGAAACTATAAACTGCAGGATGTACAAGAGGATGGAGATGACCACGTCCTCAACCCTACGATGCCTTGTATAACCCTGTTCTAGTTGGTTCTGAAACAACAACACCGTTCTGCTTTGTTGAAGAGTGCAGCATAGCAGAACAAGATGCCATTACAGCCATTCTGTAAACATGTCATTCACGAGATGAGCTGCCATAACAACAGAGGGCAGAACATCAACTTTATAAGTTGTTCTAAAATCACCAACATCCTCTGGGTATTGTTGTTTTGAATTATAATTTGAAAATGTATGGGAACCCCTTGATGGTTGTGGGTGGGTGACCTAAACAGTTTTAGCACGACAGTGCAGTACATTTTACAAACACATTGAAAGGAGTTACTGTAGCACTTGTGCACAGCTAGTTGAGAGATATAATGTAGGCCTGCAGTACAACAGGCTGTACAATAATGATTCCAATAGTTATTCTATTAAAATGGTCCTGTGTGGCTCAGTTGGTAAGAGTGTTGTGCTTGTGATTCCAGGTCTGTGGATTCAAATACCACTGGGGTCACATTCAAAAAGTGTGTGCTCACTGTGGATGCGTTTGGATAGAAGTGTCTGTTAACTTATATATATATTATTACATTAATACGTGCTTGGGGAATGCTGAGGTGTTCTTTAGTGGAATCCTGAGATGTTCTTTAGTGGAATGCTGAGATGTTCTTTAGTGGAATGCTGAGATGTTCTTTAGTGGAATGCTGAGATGTTCTTTCGTGGAATGCTGAGATGTTGTTTAGTAGAATGCTGAGATGTTATTTAGTAGAATGCTGAGATGTTATTTAGTGGAATGCTGAGATGTTCTTTCGTGGAATGCTGAGATGTTGTTTAGTAGAATGCTGAGATGTTATTTAGTAGAATGCTGAGATGTTCTTTAGTAGAATGCTGAGATGTTCTTTAGTAGAATGCTGAGATGTTCTTTAGTAGAATGCTGATATGTTCTTTAGTAGAATGCTGAGATGTTCTTTAGTGGAATGCTGAGATGTTCTTTAGTGGAATCCTGAGATGCTCCTTAGTAGAATGCTGAGATGTTCTTTCGTGGAATGCTGACATGTTCTTTAGTGGAATGCTGAGATGTTCTTTAGTAGAATGCTGAGATGTTCTTTAGTGGAATGCTGAGATGTTGTTTAGTTGAATGCTGAGATGTTCTTTAGTGGAATGTTGAGATGTTCTTTAGTGGAATGCTGAGATGTTCTTCAGTGGAATGCTGAGATGTACTTTAGTAGAATGCTGAGATGTTCTTTAGTGGAATGCTGAGATGTTCTTTAGTAGAATGCTAAGATGTTCTTTAGTGGAATGCTGAGATGTACTTTAGTGGAATGCTAAGATGTTCTTTAGTGGAATGCTGAGATGTACTTTAGTAGAATGCTGAGATGTTCTTTAGTGGAATGCTGAGATGTTCTTTAGTAGAATGCTGAGATGTCTTTAGTGGAATGCTGAGATGTTCTTTAGTGGAATCCTGAGATGCTCCTTAGTAGAATGCTGAGATGTTCTTTCG
>NC_060177.1:90222882-90252882 GCF_021184085.1 Oncorhynchus gorbuscha
AAGGATATGGTTAGGCATTGGGGTTAGCCATGTGGTTAAGGATAGGGTTAGCCATTGGGGTTAAGGATAGAGTTAGGCATTGGGGTTAGCCATTGGGGTTAAGGATAGGGTTAGGCATTGGGGTTAGCCATGTGGTTAAGGACAGGGTTAGCCGTGTGGTTAAGGATAGGGTTAGCCGTGTGGTTAAGGTTAGGGTTTGGGGTTAGCCATGTGGTTAAGGATAGGGTTAGCCGTGTGGTTAAGGATAGGGTTAGCCGTGTGGTTAAGGACAGGGTTAGCCGTGTGGTTAAGGAAAGGGTTAGCCGTGTGGTTAAGGATAGGGTTAGCCGTGTGGTTAAGGATAGGGTTAGCCGTGTGGTTAAGGACAGGGTTAGCCGTGTGGTTAGGATAGGGTTACCCGTGTGGTTAAGGATAGGGTTCCCGTGTGGTTAAGGATAGGGTTAGCCGTGTGGTTAAGGATAGGGTTAGCCGTGTGGTTAAGGATAGGGTTAGCCCGTGTGGTTAAGGACAGGGTTAGCCGTGTGGTTAAGGATAGGGTTAGCCGTGTGGTTAAGGATAGGGTTAGCCGTGTGGTTAAGGACAGGGTTAGCCGTGTGGTTAAGGACAGGGTTAGCCGTGTGGTTAAGGACAGGGTTAGCCGTGTGGTTAAGGATAGGGTTAGCCGTGTGGTTAAGGATAGGGTTAGCCGTGTGGTTAAGGATAGGGTTAGCCGTGTGGTTAAGGATAGGGTTAGCCGTGTGGTTAAGGACAGGGTTAGCCGTGTGGTTAAGGACAGGGTTAGCCGTGTGGTTAAGGATAGGGTTAGCCGTGTGGTTAAGGAAAGGGTTAGCCGTGTGGTTAAGGATAGGGTTAGTGCCAACTAGACCACTATGCAGAACTGCCTCCAGAAACCAGATTCATGATGAAAAATTCTAACCTGCTTGTACACAGAGTGCATACCTCTATCCCTCCCTCCCTCCCTCGCTCCCTCCATCCCTCCCTCCCTCCCTCGCTCCCTCCCTCCCTCGCTCTCCCCCCCTCCCTCCCTCCCTCGCTCCCACCCTCCCTCGCTCCCTCCCTCCCTCCCTCGCTCCCCCCTCCCTCACTCCCTCGCTCGCTCCCTCCCTCCCTCTATCCATCCATCCATACAGCTCACTGTATGGAGCTGTACCAGCCTCCCTCTCTCTCTCTCTCTCTCTCTCTGTCTCTGTGTCTCTCTCTCCCTGTATTCCCCCCTCTCTCTCTCTCTCTCTCTCTCTCTCTCTCTCTCTCTAGACTAATCTTTTCTAACACATGTATATAGGGAGAGGCTTGTATCTATCTACCCAGCCTGTCAGCCCAGGCTTCCTACTGCCGACTGTCAACGGAACAGAGGAACTTGCTGCCTGGCTGGCTGACTGGCTGACTGGCCTGCTTACAAGCAGCAGTGTGTCTGTCTGTCTGTCTGTCTGTCTGTCTGTCTGTCTGTCTGTCTGTCTGTCTGTCTGTCTGTCTGTCTGTCTGTCTGTCTGTCTGTCTGTCTGTCTGTCTGTCTGTCTGGCTGGCTGGCTGGCTGGCTGGCTGGCTGGCTGGCTGGCTGGCTGGCTGCAGAGTGCAGATAGGAAGTCATTCATTTAAAAAAGGGGGACATCTGCAACTCTCATGTGTCTTAGTGTTCAGGCAAAGTAGTTTCTGCACGCCTCTCCTCAGATATAAAATGGGATCCATATAGGGCCGAGTACGACGCCCTGAAGCCTTCCTAACTTGGGCCTCTCCTTCAAAATGCAATGTCCGTATCCAAAATGGTCGCAACGGCAGTCCGCTACTTTTATATATATATAAAGCTACAGTATAAAGACACAGACAACAGTAGTCCGCTACAGTATAAAGACACAGACAACAGTAGTCCGCTACAGTATAAAGACACAGACAACAGTAGTCCACTACAGTATAAAGACACAGACAACAGTAGTCCACTACAGTATAAAGACACAGACAACAGTAGTCCACTACAGTATAAAGACACAGACAACAGTAGTCCACTACAGTATAAAGACACAGACAACAGTAGTCCGCTACAGTATAAAGACACAGACAACAGTAGTCCACTACAGTATAAAGACACAGACAACAGTAGTCCACTACAGTATAAAGACACAGACAACAGTAGTCCACTACAGTATAAAGACACAGACAACAGTAGTCCACTACAGTATAAAGACACAGACAACAGTAGTCCGCTACAGTATAAAGACACAGACAACAGTAGTCCGCTACAGTATAAAGACACAGACAACAGTAGTCCACTACAGTATAAAGACACAGACAACAGTAGTCCGCTACAGTATAAAGACAGTTAATTGACACAGACAACGCTACAGTATGATTGACACAGACAACAGTAGTTAACTGACACAGACAACGGTAGTTAACTGGCTAGTATACCAAGCTCACAGACAACGGTAGTTAACTGACACAGACAACGGTAGTTGATTGACACAGACAACGGTAGTTGATTGACACAGACAACGGTAGTTGATTGACACAGACAACGGTAGTTGATTGACACAGACAACGGTAGTTGATTGACACAGACAACGGTAGTTGATTGACACAGACAACGGTAGTTGATTGACACAGACAACGGTAGTTGATTGACACAGACAACGGTAGTTGATTGACACAGACAACGGTAGTTGATTGACACAGACAACGGTAGTTGATTGGCTACTTACCAAGCTCACAGACAACGGTAGTTGATTGACACAGACAACGGTAGTTAACTGACACAGACAACGGTAGTTGATTGACACAGACAACGGTAGTTGATTGACACAGACAACGGTAGTTGATTGACACAGACAACGGTAGTTGATTGACACAGACAACGGTAGTTGATTGACACAGACAACGGTAGTTGATTGACACAGACAACGGTAGTTGATTGACACAGACAACGGTAGTTGATTGACACAGACAACGGTAGTTGATTGACACAGACAACGGTAGTTGATTGACACAGACAACGGTAGTTGATTGGCTACTTACCAAGCTCACAGACAACGGTAGTTAACTGACACAGACAACGGTAGTTGATTGACACAGACAACGGTAGTTGATTGACACAGACAACGGTAGTTGATTGACACAGACAACGGTAGTTGATTGGCTACTTACCAAGCTCACAGACAACGGTAGTTAACTGACACAGACAACGGTAGTTGATTGACACAGACAACGGTAGTTGATTGACACAGACAACGGTAGTTGATTGACACAGACAACGGTAGTTGATTGACACAGACAACGGTAGTTGATTGACACAGACAACGGTAGTTGATTGACACAGACAACGGTAGTTGATTGACACAGACAACGGTAGTTAACTGGCTACTTACCAAGCTCACAGACAACGGTAGTTAACTGACACAGACAACGGTAGTTGATTGACACAGACAACGGTAGTTGATTGACACAGACAACGGTAGTTGATTGACACAGACAACGGTAGTTGATTGACACAGACAACGGTAGTTGATTGGCACAGACAACGGTAGTTGATTGGCTACTTACCAAGCTCACAGACAACGGTAGTTAACTGACACAGACAACGGTAGTTGATTGACACAGACAACGGTAGTTGATTGACACAGACAACGGTAGTTGATTGGCTACTTACCAAGCTCACAGACAACGGTAGTTAACTGACACAGACAACGGTAGTTGATTGACACAGACAACGGTAGTTGATTGACACAGACAACGGTAGTTGATTGACACAGACAACGGTAGTTGATTGACACAGACAACGGTAGTTGATTGACACAGACAACGGTAGTTGATTGACACAGACAACGGTAGTTGATTGACACAGACAACGGTAGTTGATTGACACAGACAACGGTAGTTAACTGACACAGACAACGGTAGTTGATTGACACAGACAACGGTAGTTGATTGACACAGACAACGGTAGTTGATTGACACAGACAACGGTAGTTGATTGACACAGACAACGGTAGTTGATTGACACAGACAACGGTAGTTGATTGACACAGACAACGGTAGTTGATTGACACAGACAACGGTAGTTGATTGACACAGACAACGGTAGTTGATTGACACAGACAACGGTAGTTGATTGACACAGACAACGGTAGTTGATTGACACAGACAACGGTAGTTGATTGACACAGACAACGTAGTTGATTGACACAGACAACGGTAGTTGATTGGCACAGACAACGTAGTTGATTGACACAGACAACGGTAGTTGATTGACACAGACAACGGTAGTTGATTGGCACAGACAACGGTAGTTAACTGACACAGACAACGGTAGTTGATTGACACAGACAACGGTAGTTGATTGACACAGACAACGGTAGTTAACTGACACAGACAACGGTAGTTAACTGGCTACTTACCAAGCTCACAGACAACGGTAGTTAACTGACACAGACAACGGTAGTTGATTGACACAGACAACGGTAGTTGATTGACACAGACAACGGTAGTTAACTGACACAGACAACGGTAGTTAACTGGCTACTTACCAAGCTCACAGACAACGGTAGTTAACTGACACAGACAACGGTAGTTGATTGACACAGACAACGGTAGTTGATTGACACAGACAACGGTAGTTGATTGGCTACTTACCAAGCTCACAGACAACGGTAGTTGATTGACACAGACAACGGTAGTTGATTGACACAGACAACGGTAGTTGATTGACACAGACAACGGTAGTTGATTGGCTACTTACCAAGCTCACAGACAACGGTAGTTAACTGACACAGACAACGGTAGTTGATTGACACAGACAACGGTAGTTGATTGGCTACTTACCAAGCTCACAGACAACGGTAGTTGATTGGCTACTTACCACGGCGTGAAGCCTTCCTCTCTTGTTCATGGAAAGGAATTTGTTACTGTAGACTCCTCGGATACCGATGACACCCTGAGATACAGCAAAGAGCTCCAGGACACCTGAGAAACAACATGTTGTTGTCATCACAACAGCAGGATAAATGAATGTATTGGATACTATTTTCGAGAAGTCCTCTATATTTGTCTCTCTCTGTCACCTCTGTCGCTCTGTCTGTCTGTCGCTCTGTCTGTCTGTCGCTCTGTCTGTCTGTCGCTCTGTCTGTCTGCCTGTCTGTCTGTGTCTGTCTCTCTCTAGGTTTCTCAATCAAACTAGTAGAACATACAGAAGATTAGAATATACAGTAGAACATATAACAGAACATAGAGTACAACGTAATGTAGAACATACAGTAGAAAATATAGTAGAACATAAAGTAGAACATAATGTAGAACACACAGTAGAACATATAGCAGAACATACAGCAGAACATATAACAGAACATACAGTAGAACACACAGTAGAACATCCTGGGGCGGCAGGGTAGCCTAGTGGTTAGAGCGTTGCATTCGTAACCGGAAGGTTGCAAGTTCAAACCCCCGAGTTGACAAGGTACAAATCTGTCATTCTGCCCCTAGGCCATCATTGAAAATAAGAATTTGTTCTTAACTGACTTGCCTAGTTAAATAAAGGTAAAATAAAATTTAAAAAATACAGTAGAACATAATGTTGAACATACAGGTGAACATACAGTAGAACACACAGCAGAATATACAGTAGAACATGCAGCAGAACATAATGTAGATTAGAGCATACAGTAGATTAGAACATACAGTAGAACATACAGTAGAACATAATGTAGAACATACAGTAGATTAGAACATACAGAAGAGTAGAACATACAGTAGAACATACAGTAGAACATACAGTAGAACATAATGTAGAACATACAGTAGATTAGAACATACAGTAGAACATACAGTAGAACATAATGTAGAACATACAGTAGATTAGAACATACAGAAGAGTAGAACATACAGTAGAACATACAGTAGAACATACAGTAGAACATACAGTAGAACATACAGTAGATTAGACATACAGTAGAACATACAGTATAACATAATGTAGAACACACAGTAGATTAGAAAATACAGAAGAGTAGAACATACAGTAGATTAGAAAATACAGTAGAACATAATGTAGAACACACAGTAGAATTAAATGTAGAACAACATGTAAAACCTACAGTAGAAAATACAGCAGAACATAATGTAGAACATACAGTAGATTAGAACATACAGTAGATTAGAACATACAGTAGATTAGAACATACAGTAGATTAGAACATACAGAAGATTAGAATATACAGTAGATTAGAACATACAGAAGATTAGAATATACAGTAGATTAGAACATACAGTAGATTAGAATATACAGTAGATTAGAATATACAGTAGATTAGAACATACAGTAGATTAGAACATACAGTAGATTAGAACATACAGAAGATTAGAACATACAGTAGATTAGAACATACAGAAGATTAGAATATACAGTAGATTAGAATATACAGTAGAATATACAGTAGATTAGAATATACAGTAGATTAGAACATACAGTAGAATATACAGTAGATTAGAACATACAGTAGATTAGAATATACTGTAGATTGGAACACAAGTAGAATATACAGTAGAACATACAGAAGAACACACAGTAGAACATACAGTAGATTAGAACATATAGTAGAATATACAGTAGTTTAGAAGGTACAATAGAATAAAACATATAGTAGAACATACAGTAGAACATACAGTAGAGCACAGAGTAGAACATACAGCAGAACACACAGTAGAACATACAGTGGAACATACAGTAGAACATAAAGTAGAACACACAGTAGAACATAATGTAGAACATTCAGTAGATTAGAACATACAGTAGATTAGAACATACAGTAGAACATACAGTAGATTAGAAAATACAGTAGAACACAGAGTAGAACATAATGTAGAACACACAGTAGAACACACAGTAGAACAACATGTAAAACCTACAGTATAAAATACAGCAGAACATAATGTAGAACATACAGTAGATTAGAACATACAGTAGATTAGAATATACAGTAGATTAGAACATACAGAAGATTAGAATATACAGTACATTAGAATATACTGTAGATTAGAACATACAGAAGATTAGAACATACAGTAGATTAGAACATACAGTATATTAGAATATACAGTAGATTAGAACATACAGTAGAATATACAGTAGTTTACAACACAAGTAGAATATACAGTAGAACATACAGAAGAACACACAGTAGAACATACTGTAGATTAGAATATACAGTAGATTAGAACATAACGTAGAAGATACAATAGAATAGAACATATAGTAGAACATACAGTAGAACATACAGCAGAACATACAGTAGAGCACAGAGTAGAACATACAGCAGAACACACAGTAGAACATACAGTGGAACATACAGTAGAACATAATGTAGAACACACAGTAGAACATAATGTAGAACATTCAGTAGAATATACAGTAGAACATACAGTAGATTAGAACATGCAGTAGATTAGAACATACAGTAGATTAGAACATACAGTAGATTAGAACATACAGTAGAACATACAGTAGAACATACAGTAGATTAGAACATATAGTAGAATATACAGTAGTTTAGAACATATAGTAGAACATACAGTAGAACATACAGTAGATTAGAATATACAGTACATTAGAACATACAGTAGATTAGAATATATAGTACATTAGAACATACAGTAGATTAGAATATATAGTACATTAGAACATACAGTAGATTAGAATATATAGTACATTAGAATATTCAGTAGATTAGAACATACAGTAGATTAGAATATATAGTAGATTAGAACATACAGTAGATTAGAATATATAGTAGATTAGAACATACAGTAGATTAGAATATACAGTAGATTAGAACATACAGCAGAATATACAGTAGATTAGAACATATAGTAGATTAGAACATACATCAGATTAGAACATACAGTAGAACATACAGTAGATTAGAACATACAGTATTTTAGAATATACAGTAGATTAGAATATACAGTAGATTAGAACATACAGTATTTTAGAATATACAGTAGATTAGAACATACAGTAGATTAGAACATACAGTAGATTAGAACATACAGTAGATTAGAACATACAGTAGATTAGAACATACAGTAGATTACAATATACAGTAGATTAGAACATACAGTATAACATACTGCAGAACATACAGTATATTAGAACATACAGTAGAACATTCAGTAGATTAGAAAATACAATAGAACTTACAGTGGAACATTTTTTTATTTTATTTTTTATTTCACCTTTATTTAACCAGGTAGGCTAGTTGAGAACAAGTTCTCATTTGCAACTGCGACCTGGCCAAAATAAAGCATAGCAGTGTGAACAGACAACACAGAGTTACACATGGAGTAAACAATTAACAAGTCAATAACACAGTAGAAAAAAAATGGGCAGTCTATATACAATGTGTGCAAAAGGCATGAGGAGGTAGGCGAATAATACAATTTTGCAGATTAACACTGGAGTGATAAATGATCAGATGGTCATGTACAGGTAGAGATATTGGTGTGCAAAAGAGCAGAAAAGTAAATAAATAAAAAACAGTATAAAAACAGTATGGGGATGAGGTAGGTGAAAATGGGTAGGCTATTTACCAATAGACTATGTACAGCTGCAGCGATCGGTTAGCTGCTCGGATAGCTGATGTTTGAAGTTGGTGAGGGAGATAAAAGTCTCCAACTTCAGCGATTTTTGCAGTTCGTTCCAGTCACAGGCAGCAGAGTACTGGAACGAAAGGCGGCCAAATGAGGTGTTGGCTTTAGGGATGATCAGTGAGATACACCTGCTGGAGCGCGTGCTACGAATGGGTGTTGCCATCGTGACCAGTGAACTGAGATAAGGCGGAGCTTTACCTAGCATGGACTTGTAGATGACCTGGAGCCAGTGGGTCTGGCGACGAATATGTAGTGAGGGCCAGCCGACTAGAGCATACAAGTGGCAGTGGTGGGTGGTATAAGGTGCTTTAGTGACAAAACGGATGGCACTGTGATAGACTGCATCCAGTTTGCTGAGTAGAGTGTTGGAAGCCATTTTGTAGATGACATCGCCGAAGTCGAGGATCGGTAGGATAGTCAGTTTTACTAGGTTAAGCTTGGCGGCGTGAGTGAAGGAGGCTTTGTTGCGGAATAGAAAGCCGACTCTTGATTTGATTTTCGATTGGAGATGTTTGATGTGAGTCTGGAAGGAGAGTTTGCAGTCTAGCCAGACACCTAGGTACTTATAGGTGTCCACATATTCAAGGTCGGAACCATCCAGGGTGTTGATGCTAGTCGGGCATGCGGGTGCAGGCAGCGATCGGTTGAAAAGCATGCATTTGGTTTTACTCGCGTTTAAGTGCAGTTGGAGGCCACGGAAGGAGTGCTGTATGGCATTGAAGCTCGATTGGGAGGTTAGATAGCACAGTGTCCAATGACGGGCCAAAAGTATAATATATATAATAATATATGCCATTTAGCAGACGCGTTTATCCAAAGCGACTTACAGTCATGTGTGCATACATTCTACGTATGGGTGGTCCCGGGAATCGAACCCACTACGCTGGCGTTACAAGCGCCATGCTCTACCAACTGAGCTACAGAAGGACCAAGTATATATAACGACCAGTATATAGAATGGTGTCGTCTGCGTAGAGGTGGATCAGGGAATCGCCCGCAGCAAGAGCAACATCATTGATATATACAGAGAAAAGAGTTGAACCCTGTGGCACCCCCCATAGAGACTGCCAGAGGACCGGACAGCATGCCCTCCGATTTGACACACTGAACTCTGTCTGCAAAGTAATTGGTGAACCAGGCAAGGCAGTCATCCGAAAAACCGAGGCTATTGAGTCTGCCGATAAGAATATGGTGATTTACAGAGTCGAAGGCCTTGGCGAGGTCGATGAAGACGGCTGCACAGTACTGTCTTTTATCGATGGCGGTTATGATATCGTTTAGTACCTTGAGTGTAGCTGAGGTGCACCCATGACCGGCTCGGAAACCAGATTGCACAGATTGCACATGTACGTTCTACATACAGTAGAACGTACAGAGAGACAGAGAGAGAGAGAGACATAGAGAGAGAGAGATACAGAGAGAAACAGACAGAGAGACAGAGAGACAGAGAGAGAGAGAGACAGAGAGAGAGAGACAGAGAGAGAGAGAGAGACAGAGAGAGCGAGAGAGAGGGAGAGAGAGACAGAGAGACAGAGAGCGACAGAGAGAGACAGACAAAGAGAGAGAGAGAGAGACAGAGAGAGAGAGAGAGACAGAGAGAGAGACAGAGAGAGACACACAGAGACACAGAGAGAGAGAGACAGAGAGACAGAGAGAGAGAGACAGAGAGAGAGAGAGACAGAGAGAGAGTGAGACAGAAAGAAAAAGAGAGAGAGAGAGAGAGAGAGAGAGAGAGAGAGAGAGAGAGAGAGAGAGAGAGAGAGAGAGAGAGAGAGAGAGAGAGAGAGAGAGAGAGAGAGACAGAAAGACAGAGAGAAACAGACAGAGAGACATAGAGACACAGAGAGACAGAGAGAGAGAGAGAGAGAGAGACAGAGAGAGAGAGAGAGAGAGAGAGAGAGAGAGAGAGAGAGAGAGAGAGAGAGAGAGAGAGAGAGAGACAGAGAGAGAGACAGAGAGAGAGACACAGAGAGACACACAGAGACACACAGAGAGAGAGAGAGAGAGAGAGAGAGAGAGAGAGAGAGAGAGAGAGAGAGAGAGAGAGAGAGAGAGAGAGAGAGAGAGAGAGAGGGAGAGAGACACACAGAGCCAATGACAACCATCCAAACATGTTTCACATTGCATTGTTATGATAACAATCATACTGATGTCCAATCCAAAACATCCTGGTCTCTTCTGCTGCACCTGTTTTATGTTTGCAGATAGACCTGCCAATGTCACAAACTGTCCCAAACAAACCACACAGATAGACCTGCTAATGTCACAAACAGTCCCAAACAAACCACACAGATAGACCTGCCAATGTCACAAACAGTCCCAAACAAACCACACAGATAGACCTGCCAATGTCACAAACAGTCCCAAACAAACCACACAGATGGACCTGCCGATGTCACAAACAGTCCCAAACAAGCCCATTCAGCCAGGCGGTCGAACTCCAGTCCAGGCAACAGCTTCTCGGGGCCACCAGTAAATTATTAACATGAGGCTAAGGATAAGTGTAGGAATGGCATGGGTACTATATCTGTTGTCTGTGACTGCCATGTGTAGCTAAAGCACAAATCCTATCCCTATTCATAAACGATATAGTGTGTTATTTTTCAGCTATCCGAGCAGCTAACCGATCGCTGCAGCTGTACATAGTCTATTGGTAAATAGCCTACCCATTTTCACCTACCTCATCCCCATACTGTTTTTATACTGTTTTTTATTTATTTACTTTTCTGCTCTTTTGCACACCAATATCTCTACCTGTACATGTAGCTTTATGAAGTGATTTAGTATTCTGAAAACATTTTATTCATTTTATTAAGGTAGAAGTGATGACAATATGACAGCTCAAGATCCTCTGGGGAATTGGATGTCCATCCAGGTAAACAGGAAGTCAGCAGACGACATCAAAACCGGCCACTAAGTAGGCTTGGGTTTCGGGTGGGTGTTGTTATCCTTCCTGTTTGGCCCTGTCCGGGGGTGTCCTCGGATGGGGCCACAGTGTCTCCTGTCCCCTCCTGTCTCAGCCTCCAGTATTTATGCTGCAGTAGTTTATGTGTCGGGGGGCTAGGGTCAGTTTGTTATATCTGGAGTACTTCTCCTGTCCTATCCGGTGTCCTGTGTGAATTTAAGTGTGCTCTCTCTAATTCTCTCTTTCTCTCTTTCTTTCTCTCTCTCTGAGGACCTGAGCCCCAGGACCGTGCCTCAGGACTACCTGACATGATGACTCCTTGCTGTCCCCAGTCCACCTGGCCGTGCTGCTGTTCCAGTTTCAACTGTTCTGCCTGTGATTATTATTATTTGACCATGCTAGTCATTGCCTGTGCCATTAAACCCCTTCAACTCATCCAGAACGCCGCAGCCCGTCTGGTGTTCAACCTTCCCAAGTTCTCTCACGTCACCCCGCTCCTCCGTTCTCTCCACTGGCTTCCAGTTGAAGCTCGCATCCGCTACAAGACCATGGTGCTTGCCTACGGAGCTGTGAGGGGAACGGCACCTCAGTACCTCCAGGCTCTGATCAGGCCCTACACCCAAACAAGGGCACTGCGTTCATCCACCTCTGGCCTGCTCGCCTCCCTACCACTGAGGAAGTACAGCTCCCGCTCAGCCCAGTCAAAACTGTTCGCTGCCCTGGCCCCCCAATGGTGGAACAAACTCCCTCACGACGCCAGGACAGCGGAGTCAATCACCACCTTCCGGAGACACCTGAAACCCCACCTCTTTAAGGAATACCTAGGATAGGATAAGTAATCCCTCTCACCCCCTAAGTTTTAGATGCACTATTGTTAAGTGACTGTCCCACTGGATGTCATAAGGTGAATGCACCAATTTGTAAGTCGCTCTGGATAAGAGCGTCTGCTAAATGACTTAAATGTAAATGTAAATGTAAATTTGAACATCTTGGCCATGTTCTGTTATAATCTCCACCCGGCACAGCCAGAAGAGGACTGGCCACCCTACATAGCCTGGTTCCTCTCTAGGTTTCTTCCTAGGTTTTGGCCTTTCTTGGGAGTTTTTCCTAGCCACCGTGCTTCTACACCTGCATTGCTTGCTGTTTGGGGTTTTAGACTGGGTTTCTGTACAGCACTTTGAGATATCAGCTGATGTACGAAGGGCTTTATAAATACATTTGATTTGATTTGTTGTGGATAGAGATGGCGGAAGCTCTGACTCCGGGGGCCTGAGCTAGGCACTCATCATCATCATCATCATCATCATCATCATCATCTTTATTATTATTATTATTATTTATTTATTTTTTTTACATTTTTTTATTTCAACTGTATCCCGAAACCTTAACCCTTAACTTAACCATTCGGAATAATGCCTAAACTTAATAACCTCTACGGGATCAGTGTCCCTATACAGGGGCGGTTGTTGCTAACGTGCGCTAATGTGACTAGAATGACGTTGTAAGTAAACATCCACATTTCCCAGGACATAGACATGTCTTTATATGTGCAGAAAGCTTACATTGTTGTTAATCTAACTGCAGTGTCCAATTTACAGTAGCTATTACAGTGGAAAGAAAAAGACCATGCCATTGTTTGAGGAGAGTGAACAACAACCATAAACTTGATTCACGGCAACTGGTTTGATACATTCACCTCTGAAGGTAAATAATGTACTTACATTCAGTGATTTGGCTCTGATTGGTCATCCTGAGGATCCCAGAGATAGTTTTAGTTGGTTTTAGTTGGATAAAATCCATTTTTATATTCAAATGTAGGAACTGGGTTCTACAGTTTGAACCCATTGCTGTTTCAGAATATACATATCCTTGCTTCATGTCCTGAGCTAGAGGCAGTTAGATTTGATTTGGTCATTTCGGGAGACATTTGAAATAACAAATAGTGTATCATCCATAATTAACCTTTGACATGTGTTGTTTACGTTTTTGTTGTTTATGGGTTTGGTCGTCTTAATAGCAATATTAATAGAAATATTAATAGAAATATTAATAGCAATATTAATAGCAATATTAATAGCAATATTAATAGCAATATTAATATAAATATTAATAGAAATATTAATAGCAATATTAATAGCAATATTAATAGCAATATTAATAGAAATATTAATAGCAATATTAATATAAATATTAATAGAAATATTAATGGCAATATTAATAGCAATATTAATAGAAATATTAATAGAAATATTAATAGAAATATTAATAGCAATATTAATAGCAATATTAATAGCAATATTAATATAAATATTAATAGAAATATTAATGGCAATATTAATAGCAATATTAATAGCAATATTAATAGCAATATTAATAGAAATATTAATAGCAATATTAATAGAAATATTAATAGAAATATTAATAGCCTATTACACCTTTTGAAGATAAAAAGCAATGTACAGTTAAGAGGCAAACTGCATATTCGTGTGTATGTAGGCTACGTTCACGTTGGAAACACAGCAACACAATAAGTCGACAATAGTCTGCCATTACAGCATTACCTTCTCTCTATTCACACTTTATGAATCATTATTAGTTCAACCACTTGATACTCAGAGGCCTATTATAGCAAAAATGGTTTAAATAACTTACTTAACCGATTGGGTTCATGACTGCCGTTAACTCGTCCGTCAGTGTGTATCTGAAGATGAAAACCAATGCCAACCCGACAGTACAGTCTGCAAGTCCTGCGTCCGGAACCACTGACTGTACCCGCTTCCAGAAGTTGGTCTTCCAAGGAAACGTGTCCAAGGGATCCAGCGACTACGGCGGTGGAGACGGCGACCACAGCGGCGCTAATCAACTGCAGCAGAGCAAAGGTAAAAAGGGAAAGAGGAACATTCATTCTTCCAAAAAGGAAACTCTGTCAGTCCTCTGGCTCCGCTAGGCCACTTCTTCTTCTTCTTCTTCTATCATTGCGTTGTTGTGGTGTATCCCGAGCTCACTGAAAAGCTATGTGTGTAGTGCCAGTGCACGAGGAACCGTGCGCACACTAGAAACACATCCAGTTCCCGAAGACGCTCGTGGGCATTACCCCAGCCGTGCTGCGCGGTGGTCGGTGTGTGTAGCTGCTGCTGGGGGTGCTGGAGTGGCTCCGCTGGCCTGGCACACACCGAGATATTTATATCCAACAACATGATGTCACTGCTTTATGCATGACTGAATTCTGAAGGGACGCTTTCTCTCATCCGTATTTCTTCTCTAAAAAACACCAGCCCCTCTGCTCAATATCGATCTGCGCTGCCAACAGCAACTATGAGGCAAAAATAGGACAAAACTGACAGCGCAAATTTTCCTTCCAAAGGACTCCTCTGTGCCAGGACGCAGCATGCGCGGCATTTTACGCACGAGGAGGCATGTTTTCATAGATCTGCAGCACAGCAATAATTCATAACAGGAGAGAGAAAGAGAAAATGAGAGAGGGGGTTCTGTCGAAATCGGAGATTTCCTGTGTGTAAAGTTCAAACTTTGCGGTTATGACCTAAGTGCGACGATATAAAGAAGAACTGTGTGTCTGTGAGGGACAGTGGGTTTAAAATAGACCTACAGTTCCCCAGGTGACGTTTTACAGTTTGCACATCGCACATGCAGGGCAGGCAAACTCACGCAAGCACAGCGTTACTTAAATAGCTTATTTCTTTAGCCTACTTTATTATGCATTTAAACCACATGACCGTCATTCTGTCCCGACCGAGGACATAGAATCCACTAGAATAGAACGGCCCTTTTTGAGTTTCAACCCTATCCATTTTGGGGAGATTTTTAAATGGATTTGAGAATTATAATGGACCATTAAATGTACTGCCGATTGTTTTTGAGATTTAGGTTGCTGGTAGCAATTAGCCTGTTATGGTACCTATGTAACACAGTAATTGTATAGGTAGTAATTAGCCTGTTGTGGTACCTATGTAACACAGTAATTGTATAGGTAGCAATTAGCCTGTTATGGTACCTATGTAACACAGTTATTGTATAGGGAGTAATTTGCCTGTTGTGGTACCTATGTAATGCAGTAATTATATAGGTTAGGTGGAGTATATTTTAAATATCATATCGTCCAGATTTCATAAACATAATAGACTTTATTTTACAATACTGAGAAGAAAGAAGCTATGACCTTTTAATTGGGTTGTTTGATACACCTAAATTCAGATTCAAATTAAAGGTCTCTCTCTATATAGAGCAGAACACACCCTCTCTGAACAGAGCATGATCTACAATCAGACAATGTTGTTGTCTAATCCAGTTGTCTCCACTTCAGATCACACAGTTCCGTGTTGCATCCATGCGCTCCTGCCTCAGCAGGGATTCATGTCTGCATCATGGGAAAACAGTTGTGTGCAGTAAATCTATATAGCCTGTAGCCACGGCAAGGGCACAGACCATTTACCTGCTTACACACCCTTCCTGTAGATTTTGTATTTATTTGATCTTACTATGCAAGTCAGTTAATAACAAATTCGTATTTTCAATGACATCCTAGGAACAGTGGGTTAACTGCCATTTCAGGGGCAGAACAACAGATTTGTACCTTGTCAGGGGCAGAACAACAGATTTGTACCTTGTCAGCTCAGCTTGTCAGCACTAGTCCAATGCTCTAACCACTAGGCTACTCTGTCGCCCCTCTCTAACCACTAGGCTACCCTGTCGCCCCCCTCTAACCACTAGGCTACCCTGTCGCCCCCCTCTAACCACTAGGCTACTCTGCCGCCCCTCTCTAACCACTAGGCTACCCTGTCGCCCCCACTAACCACTAGGCTACCCTGTCGCCCCCTCTAACCACTAGGCTACTCTGCCGCCCCCTCTAACCACTAGCCTACTCTGTCGCCCCCTCTAACCACTAGGCTACTCTGCCGCCCCCTCTAACCACCAGGCTACTCTGCCGCCCCCTCTAACCACCAGGCTACTCTGTCGCCCCCTCTAACCACTAGGCTACTCTGCCGCCCCCTCTAACCACCAGGCTACTCTGCCGCCCCTCTCTAACCACTAGGCTACCTCCTGTCGCCCCCTCTAACCACTAGGCTACTCTGCCGCCCCTCTCTAACCACTAGGCTACCCTGTCGCCCCCTCTAACCACTAGGCTACTCTGTCGCCCCCCTCTAACCACTAGGCTACTCTGTCGCCCCCTCTAACCACTAGGCTACTCTGCCGCCCCTCTCTAACCACTAGGCTACCCTGTCGCCCCCTCTAACCACTAGGCTACTCTGTCGCCCCCTCTAACCACTAGGCTACTCTGTCGCCCCCTCTAACCACTAGGCTACCCTGTCGCCCCCCTCTAACCACTAGGCTACTCTGTCGCCCCCTCTAACCACTAGGCTACTCTGTCGCCCTCTAACCACTAGGCTACTCTGTCGCCCCCTCTAACCACCAGGCTACTCTGCCGCCCCTCTCTAACCACTAGGCTACCCTGTCGCCCCCTCTAACCACTAGGCTACCCTGTCGCCCCCTCTAACCACTAGGCTACTCTGCCGCCCTCTTTAACCACTAGGCTACTCTGCCGCCCCCTCTAACCACCAGGCTACTCTGCCGCCCCTCTCTAACCACTAGGCTACCCTGCCGCCCCCTCTAACCACCAGGCTACTCTGCCGCCCCTCTCTAACCACTAGGCTACCCTGTCGCCCCCTCTAACCACTAGGCTACCCTGTCGCCCCCCTCTAACCACTAGGCTACTCTGCCGCCCTCTTTAACCACTAGGCTACTCTGCCGCCCCCTCTAACCACCAGGCTACTCTGCCGCCCTCTCTAACCACTAGGCTACCCTGTCGCCCCCTCTAACCACTAGGCTACTCTGCCGCCCCCTCTAACCACTAGGCTACCCTGTCGCCCCCTCTAACCACTAGGCTACCCTGTCGCCCTCTCTAACCACTAGGCTACCCTGTCGCCCCTCTCTAACCACTAGGCTACCCTGTCGCCCCCCTCTAACCACTAGGCTACTCTGCCGCCCATCTCTAACCACTAGGCTACCCTGTCGCCCCCTCTAACCACTAGGCTACTCTGTCGCCCCCTCTAACCACTAGGCTACCCTGTCGCCCCCTCTAACCACTAGGCTACTCTGCCGCCCCTCTCTAACCACCAGGCTACTCTGCCGCCCCCCTCTAACCACCAGGCTACTCTGCCGCCCCCTCTAACCACCAGGCTACTCTGCCGCCCCCTCTAACCACCAGGCTACTCTGCCGCCCCCTATAACCACTAGGCTACCCTGTCGCCCCCCTCTAACCACCAGGCTACTCTGCCGCCCCCCTCTAACCACTAGGCTACCCTGTCGCCCCCTCTAACCACTAGGCTACCCTGTCGCCCCCTCTAACCACTAGGCTACCCTGTCGCCCCCTCTAACCACTAGGCTACTCTGCCGCCCCCTCTAACCACTAGGCTACCCTGTCGCCCCCTCTAACCACTAGGCTACCCTGTCGCCCCTCTAACCACTAGGCTACCCTGTCGCCCCCTCTAACCACTAGGCTACTCTGTCGCCCCCTCTAACCACTAGGCTACTCTGCCGCCCATGAGATAATTAGTACATAATTCTTTATTTACATTTTTTTGGTGGTTATTTATCATTTGTTAGATTCTGGATTTTCAATGATGAGAACAGAAGAGATTATAGCTAATCGTATTATTTTAGGCCTTCACTTTTCACATGCCACTGCCAACGTTGTTTCTGAGACCGCTAGCTTTGAATGTTGGCCATTGATGATCTCCCCATTGCGTGTGGATTAGGTTTTTGTTGTGGGCTGGAGGGTCTGGTCTAATTGTCTGACACATAACAAAGACTATACGACATTACATAACATTACCTTCTATGTAAACAACTAGGCCAAGGCACTGTTGAGACCCACTGTTGTAATGGCTACTCATTCCTGTGTGTGTGCGTGCACTTGTATGCACACACGTGTGTGTGTGTGTGTGTGTGTGTGTGTGTGTGTGTGTGTGTGTGTGTGTGTGTGTGTGTGTGTGTGTGTGTGTGTGTGTGTGTGTGTGTGTGTGTGTGTGTGTGTGTGTGTGTGTGTGTGTGTGTGTGTGTGTGCGTGCGTGTGTGTGTAAAGCATTCCAGTAACACTGAGGTAACCTTAAGCCGTTGAGTCGTATATAAACAAGATGATCCTGATGGATTCTTCTCACCCAATTGATCCCAGCTTTTAGACAGAGAGTAGAGAGGAGATGGTAGAGAGGAGAGAGGAGAGAGGAGAGAGTAGAGATCAGAGATTAGAGAGTAGAGAGCAGAGAGTAGAGAGTAGAGAGTAGAGAGTAGAGAGCAGAGAGTAGAGAGTAGAGAGTAGAGAGCAGAGAGTAGAGAGGAGAGAGTAGAGAGGAGAGAGTAGAGAGGAGAGAGTAGAGATCAGAGAGCAGAGAGTAAAGAGTAGAGAGTAGAGAGCAGAGAGTAGAGAATAGAGAGCAGAGAGCAGAGAGGAGAGAGGAGAGAGGAGAGAGGAGAGAGTAGATAGGAGAGAGGAGAGAGTAGAGAGTAGAGAGGAGAGAGGAGAGAGTAGAGAGTAGAGAGGAGAGAGTAGAGAGGAGAGAGTAGAGAGGAGAGAGGAGAGAGTAGAGAGTAGAGAGTAGAGAGGAGAGAGTAGAGAGCAGAGAGTAGAGATCAGAGAGTAGAGAGCAGAGAGTATAGAGTAGAGAGCAGAGAGTAGAGAGTAGAGAGTAGAGAGCAGAGAGTAGAGAGGAGAGAGTAGAGAGGAGAGAGTAGAGAGGAGAGATCAGAGAGTAGAGAGTAGAGAGTAGAGATCAGAGATTAGAGAGTAGAGAGTAGAGAGGAGAGAGGAGAGAGTAGAGAGGAGAGAGTAGAGAGTAGAGAGCAGAGAGTAGAGAGTAGAGAGCAGAGAGTAGAGAGTAGAGAGTAGAGAGCAGAGAGCAGAGAGGAGAGAGGAGAGAGGAGAGAGTAGAGAGGAGAGAGTAGAGAGTAGAGAGGAGAGAGTAGAGAGTAGAGAGTAGAGAGCAGAGAGTAGAGATCAGAGAGCAGAGAGTAAAGAGTAGAGAGTAGAGAGCAGAGAATAGAGAGTAGAGAGGAGAGAGGAGAGAGGAGAGAGGAGAGAGGAGAGAGTAGAGAGGAGAGAGTAGAGAGCAGAGATCAGAGTGCAGAGAGGAGAGAGGAGAGAGTAGAGAGGAGAGAGTAGAGAGTAGAGAGGAGAGAGTAGAGAGGAGAGAGTAGAGAGGAGAGAGTAGAGAGGAGAGAGTAGAGAGGAGAGAGGAGAGAGTAGAGAGTAGAGAGTAGAGAGGAGAGAGGAGAGAGGAGAGAGGAGAGAGGAGAGAGGAGAGAGGAGAGAGGAGAGAGTAGAGATCAGAGAGGAGAGAGGAGAGAGTAGAGAGTAGACATTGATGTTCTGAACAGGACAGCCTGTCTGGCTCTATATTGTCTGTTGCATTGTTTGGTTCCAAATTCAGATGTTTAATTTTTTTTTCATGAAATATTGACAACTGCTGGGATCAGGGCCTTCAGTACATATAACCTTATTCAATATAATCAACAATTTTGTATTAGTTTTCTATTCCCCTCAATGCTGCAGTTGTTAGTTAGGTTTTTGGTACTCATGATGTGTGACTGTTTGTATCTGCTTTAAGACCAGAAGGGCTTGGCTCCTCAATAGTTCAGTGTATTTGTGATTCCTGTTCAGTGACAGCTTGGTGGAGCCTGAGCCACCTGTACAGTAACGGTCAAAGGTCAACCCCAAGTCGCCTCCGTTTTATTTCTCAACAGCTGAATCCTTCGTCTTCACTCTGAAAAACAAAACGGTCCTCTGGCTCGTCCCTGTAAAGCCCTCTATGTTCCTATGGCCGGGATTCAATCCGATCGCCCGTTTTCAGCTATGCACCTTTTAAAGGCAACATTGCCGCGTTCGCAGAGACCGAATTCATGGTGAATGCTGCATGTGTCGGCTCAATAGGATATGACCCTATTATCAATAACCTGGATGTCCCGTTGGTGAGATTGAATCCTGTCCTTAAAGAGAACTAGAGCTCCTCTGGCATGTCGCTGTAGAAAATCCTTTTATGATTCTAGGTAGAACCACTGTCAGCCACAATTATTATCACTTTTAGAGAAGGTTCTGAAGAACCACAAGATGCCCTTCTTTTCTAAGAGTTTACCAGTGATATCCACTAAACAGCACCCCCCCCCCCGATGAACCCGCGTGTGAACATGGACATCACCACATACTAACAGAAAGACATTAGAACAGGCACATTTGATTACATTTTGGATGTTGACTGTGTTAATAACATTGTGTAAACTTAAGACTGTAATAATTGAATCCACAAAACATGTTTATGTGAATGACTAGCTTGGATGAATAAGGTGCCCAGAGTAAACTACCTGCTACTCAGGCCCAGAAGATAAGATATGCATAATATTAGTAGATATGGATAGTAAACACTCTGAAGTTTCTAAAACTGTTTGAATGATGTTTGTGAGTATAACAGAACTCATATGGCAGGCAAAAATCTGAGAAAAAAATCCAATCAGGAAGTGGAAAATCTGAGGTTTGTAGTTTTTCAACTCTTTGCCTATCCAAGATACAGTGTACATTTGAATTTGGAATTGCACTTCCTAAGGCTTCCACTAGATGTCAACAGTCTTTAGAACATTGTTTGAGGCTTCTACTGTGAAGGATGAGGAAATGAGAGCTGTTTCAACCAGAGGTCTTGCAGAGTGCCATGAGCTCAGGCTGGCGACAGTGAAAGGTAGCTGCGTTACATTGCATTTCTAAAGACAATGGCATTCTCCAGCTGAAACATTATTGAAGATTTATGTGAAAAACATCCTAAAGGTTGATTCTATACATCGTTTGACATGTTTCTACGAACTGTAACGGAACTTTTGGACTTTTCATCTGGCCTGCACATCGCGAATTTGATTTGTGAACTAACCGCGCGAACAAAAAGGAGGTATTTGGACATAAATGATCGACTTTATCGAACAAAACAAACATTTATTGTGGAACTGGGATTCCTGGGAGTGCATTCTGATGAAGATCATCAAAGGTAAGTGAATATTTATAATGCTATTACTGACTTCTGTTGACTCCACAACATGGCGGGTATCTGTATGGCTTGTTTGTGTGTCTGAGCGCCGTAGATTATTGCATGGTGTGCTTTTTCCGTAAAGTTTTTTTCAAATCTGACACAGTGGTTGCGTTAAGGACACTTCCCATCTACGGGGAACCTCGTGAACATGAAGTTATTTATTCTTGCTCACAAATAAAACTGAAGACATGCAGAATTGGCATTGCTAATAATGAAAGAACACATTTAAAATCACACAGCACATAATCTGTGACATGAATAGAATACAGAACACTCTCTCTATATATAGAGCAGAACACTCCCTCTCTATATATAGCAGAACACTCCCTCTCTATATAGAGCAGAACACTCCCTCTCTATATAGAGCAGAACACTCCCTCTCTATATAGAGCAGAACAGTCCCTCTCTATATAGAGCAGAACACTCCCTCTCTATATAGAGCAGAACACTCCCTCTCTATATAGAGCAGAACAGCCCCTCTCTATATAGAGCAGAACACTCCCTCTCTATATAGAGTAGAACACCCCCTCTCTATATAGAGCAGAACAGCCTCTCTCTATATAGAGCAGAACACTCAATCTCTATTTAAAGCAGAACACCCCCACTCTATATAGAGCAGAACACTCCCTCTCTAAATAGAGCAGAACACTCCCTCGCTATATAGAGCAGAACACTCCCTCTCTATATAGAGCAGAACACTCCCTCTCTAAATAGAGCAGAACACTCCCTCTCTATACAGAGCAGAACACTCCCTCTCTATATAGAGCAGAACACTCCCTCTCTATATAGAGCAGAACACTCCCTCTCTAAATAGAGCAGAACACTCCCTCTCTATACAGAGCAGAACACTCCCTCTCTATATAGAGCAGAACACTCCCTCTCTATATAGAGCAGAACACTCCCTCTCTATATAGAGCAGAACAGTCCCTCTCTATATAGAGCAGAACACTCCCTCTCTATATAGAGCAGAACATCCCCTCTCTATACTCACTCCCAAACGTTTAGGACAATTCTGCCTTGGTGGTACAAACCCAGCAGTTTAACAATTGTCAGAGGAGAAGAGGGGGAGGGGGAGAAGAGGGAGGGGGGAGAGGGAGGGGGAGGGGGAGGGGGAGGGGGAAGGGGGAGAAGAGGGAGGGGGGAGAAGAGGGAGGGGGAGGGGGAGGGAGAGGGGGAGAAGAGGGACAGGGGGGATTTATGTATGTATGTATGTATGTATGTATGTATGTATGTATGTATGTATGTATGTATGTATGTATGTATGTATGTATGTATGTATGTATGTATGTATGTATGTATGTATGTATGTATGTATGTATGTATGTATGTGTGTATGTATGTGGTTATGTACTGTATGTATTTTTGTGTATATATATGTGTGTGTATGTGTGTGTATGTATGCGTATGTATGTGTATGTACTGTATCTACTGTATGTATGTATGTATGTATGTATGTATGTATGTATGTATGTATGTATGTATGTATGTATGTATGTATGTATGTATGTATGTATGTATGTGTGTGTGTGTGTGTGTGTGTGTGTGTGTGTGTGTGTGTGTGTGTGTGTGTGTGTGTGTGTGTGTGTGTGTACCACCGTACACTACTACACTAGTTTTACAACACCTACTCATTCAAGGGTTTGTCTTTATTTTACAATTTTCTACATTATAGAATTATAGTGAATACATCAAAACTAAGAAATAACACATATGGAATCATGTAGTAACCAAAAATGTGTTAATCAAAATATACTTTATATTTGAGATTCTTCAAATAGCCACGTTTTGCCTTGATGTTGGACCTTCCATGCTGCAGTATTTTGTTGGTACCCAGATTTGTGTCTCAACTCAATCGTGTCTCGGAGCTCTACTGACAATTCCTTTGACCTTCCTTTGACCTCTGGCTTGATTTTTACTCTGAAATGCACTGTCAACTTCGTGGCCTCTTAAAGACAGGTATGTGCCTTTCCAAGTCATGTCCAATCAGTTGAATGTACCACAGGTGGACTCCAATCAAGTTTTATAAACATCTCAAAGATGATCAATGGAAACAGGATGCACCTGAGCTCAATTCCAAGTCTCTTAACAAAGGGTCTGAATACTTATGTAAAGAAGGTATTATTGTTTTTTTATTTTTTAAATTTTAAAATTTGGAAAAAAATTCTAAAAACCTGTATTCACTTTGTCATTATGGGGTTATGTGTGGTGATTGATGGGACAATGTTATTTCTAATCTAATTTAGAATAAGTGTTATGCAGGTGAATGAGGACCCAAAAGCGACTTGGCGAAAACAGAGTCTTTAATCCAGTAAAGTAAAATACAATCAAAAAACACAACTTCCACTCGTAATGACGAGAACCGACTGGAGACTCGATCTTGAACAGCAGGTTGCCTCGGGAAGGCACTTGAACCTAGCAGACTCAGACACCTGCTCACCACGCAGCATCTGAGGGAAACACGACACGACAGGGCGATACACAAACACAGCACGGTGAACAATAGATAAGGATCCGACAGGGCAGGAACGGAAAACAAGGAGAGAAATAGGGACTCTAATCAGGGAAAAGGATCGGGAACAGGTGTGGGAAGACTAAATTATTGATTAGGGGAATAGGAACAGCTGGGAGCAGGAACGGAACGATAGAGAGAAGAGAGAGAGGGAGGGGGAGAGAGAGGGATAGAAAAAGGGAACGAACCTAATAAGACCAGCAGGGGGAAACGAACAGAAGGGAAAGCATAATGACAAGACAATATATGACAAAACATGACAGTACCCCTTCACTCACCGAGCGCCTCCTGGCGCTCTCGAGGAGGAACACTGGCGGCAACGGAGGAAATCATAGATCAAACGGTCCAGCACGTCCCGAGAAAGAACCCAACTCCTCTCCTCAGGACCGTAACGGAAAAACGAAAAAAAAAAGGGAAACTAGGGTACTACTCTAAAAAAAAAAATAAGACACGGGTAGAGAACTGAAAACTTTAGAGCAAACAGGACCAAACAGGCCAGGAGAGTAACAACTAGGGACAGACTGAGACACAGCAAGGGCAGGAACAAGAACAGGAGAGAAGCGATGGCAGGGAACAGACTGAGACCCAGCAAGACCAGGAGCAGAAGCAGAAAAATACGCACAAGGGTGGACCCCATCGTCAGTATCGGAGCGCTGGGACAGAATGGCTCCCACGCCCACCCCGACGCGTCAACCTCAACAATAAACTGTTTAGTGACGTCAGGTGCAACAAGGATAGGAGCGGATGCAAAACGCTTCTTAAAGAGATCAGAACAACAATCATACGACCGGTGAGGAGGAAGGGAGTTGGTTCTGGACCGACTGAAGACCGTGCGCAGACCATGATATTCCTCCGGCACTCCTGTCAAATCACCAGGTTCCTCCTGTGAAGAGGGGACAGAACAAACAGGAGAAATAGCAGACATTAAACACTTCACATGACAAGAAACGCTCCAGGAAAGGACAGAACCACTAGACCAATCAAAAGAAGGATTATGACACACTAGCCAGGGATGACCCAAAACAACAGGTGTAAAAGGTGAACAAAAAATCAAAAAAGAAATGGTCTCACTATGGTTACCAGATACAGTGAGGGTTAAAGGTAGTGTTTCACATAATATACTGGGGAGAGGACTACCATCCAAGGCAAACATGACCGTGGGCTCCCCTAACTGTCTGAGAGGAATGTCATGTTCCCGCGCCCAGGCTTCGTCCATAAAACAGCCCTCTGCCCCAGAGTCTATTAATGCACTGCAGGATGCTGCCGATCCGGTCCAGCGTAGATGGACCGGTAAAGTAGTACATGTACTTGACGGAGAGGACCGTCTAGTAGCGCTTATCAGTCGCCCTCCGCTTACTGATGAGCTCTGGCCTTTAACTGGACATGAAATGACAAAATGACCAGCGGAACCGCAATAGAGACAGAGGCGGTTGGTGATTCTCCGTTCCCTCTCCTTAGTCGAGATGCGAATACCCCCCAGCTGCATGGGCTCAACACCTGAGTCAGTGGGGAAAGACGGTAGTGTCGGAGAGAGGGAGACACAGTTAACGCGAGCTCTCTTCTATGAGCTCGGTGACGAAGATCTACCCGTCGTTCAATGCGAATAGCGAGTTCAATCAAAGAATCCACGCTGGATGGAACCTCCCGAGAGAGAATCTCATCCTTAACCTTAGCGTGGAGTCCCTCCAGAAAACGAGCGAGCAACGCCTGCTCGTTCCAGTTACTGGAGGCAGCAAGAGTGCGAAACTCTATTGAGTAATCCGTTATGGATCGATTACCTTGACATAGGGAAGACAGGGACCAGGAAGCTTCTTTCCCAAAAACTGAGCGATCAAAAACCCTTATCATCTCCTCTTTAAAGTTCAGATAATTGTTAGTACACTCAGCGCTTGCCTCCCAGATAGCTGTGCCCCACTGCCGAGCCCGACCAGTAAGGAGTGATATGACGTAGGCAATCCGAGCTCTCTCTTGAGTATGTGTTGGGTTGGAGAGAGAACACGATATCACACTGGGTGAGAAAGGAGCGGCACTCAGTGGGCTGCCCAGAATAACAAGGTGGGTTATTAACCCTAGGTTCCGGAGGCTCGGAAGAACCGGAAGTAGCTGGTGACACGAGACGAAGACTCTGATACTGTCTTGAGAGGTCGGAGACCTGAGCGGCCAGGGTCTCAACGGCATGCCGAGCAGCAGACAATTCCTGCTCGTGTCTGCCGAGCATCGCTCCCTGGAACTCGAGAGTAGAGTAGAGAGAATCCATAGTCGCTGGGTCCATTCTTGGTCGGATCCTTCTGTTATGCAGGTGAATGAGGACCCAAAAGCGACTTGGCGAAAACAGAGTCTTTAATCCAGTAAAGTAAAATACAATCAAAAAACACAACTTCCACTCGTAATGACGAGAACCGACTGGAGACTCGATCTTGAACAGCAGGTTGCCTCGGGAAGGCACTTGAACCTAGCAGACTCAGACACCTGCTCACCACGCAGCATCTGAGGGAAACACGACACGACAGGGCGATACACAAACACAGCACGGTGAACAATAGATAAGGATCCGACAGGGCAGGAACGGAAAACAAGGAGAGAAATAGGGACTCTAATCAGGGAAAAGGATCGGGAACAGGTGTGGGAAGACTAAATGATTGATTAGGGGAATAGGAACAGCTGGGAGCAGGAACGGAACGATAGAGAGAAGAGAGAGAGGGAGGGGGAGAGAGAGGGATAGAAAAAGGGAACGAACCTAATAAGACCAGCAGGGGGAAACGAACAGAAGGGAAAGCATAATGACAAGACAATATATGACAAAACATGACAATAAGGTTGTAAACGAAATATGGAAAAATATTAAGGGGTCTGAATACTTTTCAGAATGACCTACACATGCACATACATAAACACACACACACACACACACACACACACACACACACACACACACACACACACACACACACACACACACACACACACACACACACACACACACACACACACACACACACACACACACACACACCACACAACACCCCCCTCCACACACACACACACACACACACACACACACACACACACACACACACACACACACACACACACACACACACACACACACACACACACACACACACACACATAACACCCTACACCCCCCCCTCCACACACACACACACACACACACACACACACACACACACACACACACACACACACACACACACACACACACACACACACACACACACACACACACACACACTAACACTAACCCTAACCCTAACCCTAACCCTAACCCTAACTTAACACTAACCCTAACCCTAACTTAATCCTAACCCTAATTTAACCCTAACCCTAACCCTAACCCTAACCCTAACCCTAACTTAACCCTAACCCTAACCCTAACTTAACCCTAACCCTAACTTAACACTTACACTAACCCTAACCCTAACTTAACACTAACACTAGCTCTAACTTAACCCTAACCCTAACCCTATCTTAACACTAACCCTAACTGTACACTAACCCTAACTTTACACTAACCCTAACTTTACACTAACCCTAACTTTACACTAACCCTAACTTTACCCTAACCCTAACTTTACCCTAACCCTAACTTTACCCTAACCCTAACTTTACACTAACCCTAACTTTACACTAACCCTAACTTTACCCTAACCCTAACTTAATCCTAACCCTAACTTTATACTACCCCTAACCCTAACTTTACACATTAACCCTAACCCTAACTTGTGGTCCTTCTGTAGCTCAGTTGGTAGAGCATGGCGCTTGTAACGCCAGGGTAGTGGGTTCGATCCCCGGGACCACCCATACGTAGAATGTATGCACACATGACTGTAAGTCGCTTTGGATAAAAGCGTCTGCTAAATGGCATATATTATTATATTATTTTTATATATTATTATATTATTATATATTATATATTATATATTATATTATTATATTATATTATAACTTAACACTAACTCTAACCCTAATTTAACACTAACCCTAACCCTAACTTAATCTTAACCCTAACCCTAACTTTACACTAACCCTAACTTAATCTTAACCCTAACCCTAACTTTACACTAACCCTAACTTAATCCTAACCCTAACTTTACACTAACCCTAACCCTAACTTAATCCTAACCCTAACTTTACACTAACCCTAACCCTAATTTAACACTAACCCTAACCTAACTTAACACTAGCCATAGCTCTCACCCTAACTTAACACTAACCCATTATGGACATGTGAACTGTAGTTTGTAGAATCTCAAGAATCTGCTAGGAGGAGGTCAGACAGACAGACACAGGTACACTACATGACCGAAAATATGTGGACACCTGCTGGTCCGACATCTCATTCAAAAATCATTAATATGGAGTTGGTCCCCCTTTTGCTGCTATAACAGCCTCCACTCTTCTCAGAAGGCTTTCCACTAGATGTTGGAACATTGCTGCAGGGACTTCCATTCAGCCACAAGAGCCTTAGTGAGGTCGGGCACTGATGTTGGGCGATAAGACCTGGCTCGCAGTCGGCGTTCCAATTCATCCCAAAGGTGTTCGATGGGGTTGAGGTCAGGGCTCTGTGCAGGCCTTTCAAGTTCTTCCACACCGATCTCGACAAACATTTCTGTATGGACCTCGCTTTGTGCACGGGGCATTGTCATGCCAAAGTGTTGGAAGCACAGAATCTTCTGGTGTGTAATTGTATGCTGTAGGGTTAAGTATTCCCTTCACTGGAACTAAAGGGCATAGCCCGAACCATGAAAAACAGCCCCAGACCATTATTCCTCCTCCACCAAACTTTACAGTTGGCACTACACATTGGGACAGGTAGCGTTCTCTTGGCATCCGCCAAACCTAGATTAGTCCGTAAGACAGCCAAATGGTGAAGAGTAATGATATTACACTGTCAACATCTGCAGCAGCGTAGCCTAGTGGTTAGAGCGTTGGACTAGTAACCAGAAGGTTGCGAGTTCAAACCCCCGAGCTGACAAGGTACAAATCTGTCGTTCTGCCCCTGAACAGGCAGTTAACCCACTGTTCCCAGGCCGTCATTGAAAATAAGAATGTGTTCTTAATTTACTTGCCTGGTTAAATAAAGGTAAAATATATATATTTTTTAATTGTAAAATGATATTACACTGCCAGCATCATCTGTAATGATATTACACTGCCAGCATCTTTAATGATATTATACTGTCAGCATCTGTAATGATATTACACTGTCAGCATCATCTGTAATGATATTACACTGCCAGCATCATCTGTAATGATATTACACTGTCAGCATCATCTGTAATGATATTACACTGCCAGCATCATCTGTAATGATATTACACTGTCAGCATCATCTGTAATGATATTACACTGCCAGCATCATCTGTAATGATATTACACTGTCAGCATCATCTGTAATGATATTACACTGCCAGCATCATCTGTAATGATATTATACTGTCAGCATCTGTAATGATATTACACTGCCAGCATCTGTAATGATATTACACTGCAGCATCATCTGTAATGATATTACACTGCCAGCATCATCTGTAATTATATTACACTGCCAGCATCATATGTAATGATGTTACAGTGCCAGCATCATCTGTAATGATATTACACTGCCAGCATCATCTGTAATTATATTACACTGTCAGCATCATCTGTAATGATATTATACTGTCAGCATCTGTAATGATATTACACTGCCAGCATCATCTGTAATGATATTACACTGTCAGCATCATCTGTAATGATATTACACTGTCAGCATCATCTGTAATGATATTACACTGCCAGCATCATCTGTAATGATATTACACTGCCAGCATCATCTGTAATTATATTACACTGTCAGCATCATCTGTAATGATATT
>NC_060177.1:90260382-90265740 GCF_021184085.1 Oncorhynchus gorbuscha
TGGAGGCTGGGGGATGCTAGTGGAGGCTAGGAGAGGCTAGTGGAGGCTAGGGGAGGCTAGTGGAGGCTGGGGATGCTAGTGAAGGATAGGAGAGGATTGTGGAGGCTAGGGGATGCTAGTGGAGACTAGGAGAGGCTAGGGGAGGCTAGTGGAGGCTGGGGGATGCTAGTGGAGACTAGGATAGGATAGGGGAGGCTGGTGGAGGCTAGGGGATGCTAGTGGAGACTAGGAGAGGCTAGGGGAGGCTAGTGGAGGCTGGGCGATGCTAGTGGAGACTAGGGGGGGGCTAGTGGAGGCTGGGGGATGCTAGTGGAGGCTAGGTGAGGCTAGTGGAGACTAGGAGAGGCTAGGGGAGGCTAGTGGAGGCTGGGGGATGCTAGTGGAGACTAGGAGAGGCTAGGAGAGGCTAGGGGATGCTGGGGATGCTAGTGGAGACTAGAAGAGGATGGGGGATGTTAGTGAAGACTAGGAGAGGCTAGGGGAGAGTTTAGGAGAGGCTAGTGGAGACTTGTGGAGGATGGGGGATGCTAGTGGAGGCTAGGAGAGGCTAGTGGAGGCTGGGGGATGTTACTGGAGACTAGGAGAGGCTAGTGGAGGCTAGTGGAGGCTGAGGGGATGCTAGTGGAGGCTGGGGGATGTTAGTGGAGACTAGGAGAGGCTAGTGGAGGCTAGTGGAGGCTGAGTGGATGCTAGTGGAGGCTAGGAGAGGCTATTGGAGGCTAGGGGAGGCTAGTGGAGGCTAGGGGATGCTAGTGGAGACTAGGAGAGGCTAGGGGAGGCTAGCGGAGGCTGGGGGATGCTAGTGGAGACTAGGAGAGGCTAGTGGAGGCTAGGGGAGGCTAGGGGAGGCTAGTGGAGACTAGGAGAGGCTAGGGGAGGCTAGTGGAGGCTGGGGGATGCTAGTGGAGACTAGGAGAGGCTAGTGGAGGCTAGGAGAGGCTAGGGGAGGCTGGTGGAGACTAGGAGAGGCTAGTGGGGCTGGGGGGTGCTAGTGGAGACTAGGAGAGGCTAGTGGAGGCTGGGGGATGCTAGTGGAGGCTAGGAGAGGCTAGGAGAGGCTAGTGGAGGATGGGGGATGCTAGTGGAGACTAGTGGAGGCTAGGGGATGCTAGTGGAGACTAGGAGAGGCTAGTGGAGTCTAGTGGAGGCTAGTGGAAATGGTGGAGCCTAGTGGAGGCTAGGGGAGGCTAGTGGAGGCTCTGAGAGACTAGTGGAGGCTGGAGAATGCTAGTGGAGACTAGGAGAGGCTAGTGGAGGCTGGGGGATGCTAATGGAGACTAGGAGAGGCTAGTGGAGAATGGGGGATGCTAGTGGAGGCTAGGAGAGGCTAGTGAAGGCTGAGGGATGCCAGTGGAGGTTAGGAGAGGCTAGGGGAGTCTAGTGGAGGCTAGTGGAAATGGTGGAGCCTAGTGGAGGCTAGGGGAGGCTAGTGGAGGCTCTGAGAGACTAGTGGAGGCTGGAGAATGCTAGTGGAGACTAGGAGAGGCTAGTGGAGGCTGGGGGATGCTAATGGAGACTAGGAGAGGCTAGTGGAGAATGGGGGATGCTAGTGGAGGCTAGGAGAGGCTAGTGGAGACTAGTGGAGGCTAGGGGGATGCTAGTGGAAACTAGGGGAGGCTAGTGGAGGCTAGGGGATGCTAGTGGAGACTAGGAGAGGCTAGGGGAGGCTAGCGGAGACTGGGGGATTCTAGTGGAGACTAGGAGAGGCTAGTGGAGGCTAGGGGAGGCTATGGGAGACTAGGAGAGGCTAGGGGAGGCTAGTGGAGGCTGGGGGATGCTAGTGGAGACTAGGGGGCTAGTGGAGGCTGGGGGATGCTAGTGGAGGCTAGGTGAGGCTAGTGGAGACTAGGAGAGGCTAGGGGAGGCTAGTGGAGGCTGGGGGTGCTAGTGGAGACTAGAGAGGCTAGGAGAGGCTAGGGGATGCTGGGGATGCTAGTGGAGACTAGAAGAGGATGGGGGATGTTAGTGAAGACTAGGAGAGGCTAGGGGAGAGTTTAGGAGAGGCTAGTGGAGACTTGTGGAGGATGGGGGATGCTAGTGGAGGCTAGGAGAGGCTAGTGGAGGCTGGGGGATGTTACTGGAGACTAGGAGAGGCTAGTGGAGGCTAGTGGAGCCTGAGGGGATGCTAGTGGAGGCTGGGGGATGTTAGTGGAGACTAGGAGAGGCTAGTGGAGGCTAGTGGAGGCTGAGTGGATGCTAGTGGAGGCTAGGAGAGGCTATTGGAGGCTAGGGGAGGCTAGTGGAGGCTAGGGGATGCTAGTGGAGGCTAGGAGAGGCTAGGAGAGGCTAGTGGAGGATGGGGGATGCTAGTGGAGACTAGTGGAGGCTAGGGGATGCTAGTGGAGACTAGGAGAGGCTAGTGGAGGCTGGGGGATGCTAGTGGAGGCTAGGAGAGGCTAGTGGAGGCTAGGGGAGGCTAGTGGAGGCTGGGGATGCTAGTGAGGATAGGAGAGGATTGTGGAGGCTAGGGGATGCTAGTGGAGACTAGGAGAGGCTAGGGAGGCTAGTGGAGGCTGGGGGATGCTAGTGGAGACTAGGATAGGATAGGGAGGCTGGTGGAGGCTAGGGGATGCTAGTGGAGACTAGGAGAGGCTAGGGGAGGCTAGTGGAGGCTGGGCGATGCTAGTGGAGACTAGGGGGGCTAGTGGAGGCTGGGGGATGCTAGTGGAGGCTAGGTGAGGCTAGTGGAGACTAGGAGAGGCTAGGGGGAGGCTAGTGGAGGCTGGGGGATGCTAGTGGAGACTAGGGGAGGCTAGGAGAGGCTAGGGGATGCTGGGGATGTTACTGGAGACTAGGAGAGGCTAGTGGAGGCTAGTGGAGGCTGAGGGGATGCTAGTGGAGGCTGGGGGATGTTAGTGGAGACTAGGAGAGGCTAGTGGAGGCTAGTGGAGGCTGAGTGGATGCTAGTGGAGGCTAGGAGAGGCTATTGGAGGCTAGGGGAGGCTAGTGGAGGCTAGGGGATGCTAGTGGAGACTAGGAGAGGCTAGGGGAGGCTAGCGGAGGCTGGGGGATGCTAGTGGAGACTAGGAGAGGCTAGTGGTGGCTAGGGGAGGCTAGGGGAGGCTAGTGGAGACTAGGAGAGGCTAGGGGAGGCTAGTGGAGGCTGGGGGATGCTAGTGGAGACTAGGAGAGGCTAGTGGAGGCTAGGAGAGGCTAGGGGAGGCTGGTGGAGACTAGGAGAGGCTAGTGGGGCTGGGGGGTGCTAGTGGAGACTAGGAGAGGCTAGTGGAGGCTGGGGGATGCTAGTGGAGGCTAGGAGAGGCTAGGAGAGGCTAGTGGAGGATGGGGGATGCTAGTGGAGACTAGTGGAGGCTAGGGGATGCTAGTGGAGACTAGGAGAGGCTAGTGGAGGCTGGGGGATGCTAGTGGAGGCTAGGGGAGGCTAGTGGAGGCTAGGGGAGGCTAGTGGAGGCTGGGGATGCTAGTGAAGGCTAGGAGAGGATAGTGGAGGCTAGGGGATGCTAGTGGAGACTAGGAGAGGCTAGTGGAGACTAGGAGAGGCTAGGGGAGGCTAGTGGAGGCTGGGGGATGCTAGTGGAGGCTAGGAGAGGCTAGGAGAGGCTAGTGGAGGATGGGGGATGTTAGTGGAGACTAGTGGAGGCTAGGGGATGCTAGTGGAGACTAGGAGAGGCTAGTGGAGGCTGGGGGATGCTAGTGGAGGCTAGGAGAGGCTAGTGGAGGCTAGGGGAGGCTAGTGGAGGCTGGGGATGCTAGTGAAGGATAGGAGAGGATTGTGGAGGCTAGGGGATGCTAGTGGAGACTAGGAGAGGCTAGGGGAGGCTAGTGGAGGCTGGGGGATGCTAGTGGAGACTAGGATAGGATAGGGGAGGCTGGTGGAGGCTAGGGGATGCTAGTGGAGACTAGGAGAGGCTAGGGGAGGCTAGTGGAGGCTGGGCGATGCTAGTGGAGACTAGGGGGGCTAGTGGAGGCTGGGGGATGCTAGTGGAGGCTAGGTGAGGCTAGTGGAGACTAGGAGAGGCTAGGGAGGCTAGTGGAGGCTGGGGGATGCTAGTGGAGACTAGGAGAGGCTAGGAGAGGCTAGGGGATGCTGGGGATGCTAGTGGAGACTAGAAGAGGATGGGGGTTGTTAGTGAAGACTAGGAGAGGCTAGGGGAGAGTTTAGGAGAGGCTAGTGGAGACTTGTGGAGGATGGGGGATGCTAGTGGAGGCTAGGAGAGGCTAGTGGAGGCTGGGGGATGTTACTGGAGACTAGGAGAGGCTAGTGGAGGCTAGTGGAGGCTGAGGGGATGCTAGTGGAGGCTGGGGGATGTTAGTGGAGACTAGGAGAGGCTAGTGGAGGCTAGTGGAGGCTGAGTGGATGCTAGTGGAGGCTAGGAGAGGCTATTGGAGGCTAGGGGAGGCTAGTGGAGGCTAGGGGATGCTAGTGGAGACTAGGAGAGGCTAGCGGAGGCTGGGGGATGCTAGTGGAGACTAGGAGAGGCTAGTGGAGGCTAGGGGAGGCTAGGGGAGGCTAGTGGAGACTAGGAGAGGCTAGGGGAGGCTAGTGGAGGCTGGGGGATGCTAGTGGAGACTAGGAGAGGCTAGTGGAGGCTAGGAGAGGCTAGGGGAGGCTGGTGGAGACTAGGAGAGGCTAGTGGGGCTGGGGGGTGCTAGTGGAGACTAGGAGAGGCTAGTGGAGGCTGGGGAATGCTAGTGGAGGCTAGGAGAGGCTAGGAGAGGCTAGTGGAGGATGGGGGATGCTAGTGGAGACTAGTGGAGGCTAGGGGATGCTAGTGGAGACTAGGAGAGGCTAGTGGAGGCTGGGGGATGCTAGTGGAGGCTAGGGGAGGCTAGTGGAGGCTAGGGGAGGCTAGTGGAGGCTGGGGATGCTAGTGAAGTCTAGGAGAGGATAGTGGAGGCTAGGGGATGCTAGTGGAGACTAGGAGAGGCTAGGGGAGGCTAGTGGAGGCTGGGGGATGCTAGTGGAGACTAGGATAAGGGAGGCTGGTGGAGGCTAGGGGATGCTAGTGGAGACTAGGAGAGGCTAGGAGAGGCTAGGGGATGCTGGGGATGCTAGTGGAGACTAGAAGATGATGGGGGATGTTAGATGTTAGTGCCTACGGAGCTGTGAGGGGAACGGCACCTCAGTACCTCCAGGCTCTGATCAGGCCCTACACCCAAACAAGGGCACTGCGTTCATCCACCTCTTGCCTGCTCGCCTCCCTACCACTGAGGAAGTACAGCTCCCGCTCAGCCCAGTCAAAACTGTTCGCTGCGCTGGCCCCCCAATGGTGGAACAAACTCCCTCACGACGCCCAGGACAGCCGGAGTCAATCACCACCTTCCGGAGACACCTGAAACCCCACTCCTCTTTAAGGAATACCTAGGGATAGGATAAGTAATCCCTCTCACCCCCCC
>NC_060177.1:90265840-90283340 GCF_021184085.1 Oncorhynchus gorbuscha
TCTGAAGTTTGTGATTTCTTACCGTCCGGGTAGCAAGAACACCAAGCCTGATGCCTTATCCCGTCTGTTTAGTTCTTCTGTGGCTTCTACTGATCTCGAGGGGATTCTTCCTTATGGGCTGTTGTCGGTTGACAGTCTGGGGAATTGAAAGACAAGGCAAGCACTCACGCACACTGCGCCGCCTGTCCTAGTAACCTCCTCGCTCCTGTTTCCACTCGTCTGGCTGTTCTTCAGTGGGCTCACTCTGCCAAGTTAGCTGGTCATCCCGGTGTTCGAGGCACTCTTATGCCTATTCGCTAGCGCTTGGTGGCCGACTAGAGCGTGACACGCGCCGTTCGTGGCTGCGTGTTCAGACTGCGCGCAGAAGAAGCTCCGGTAATTTTTTTCTGCTTCTGCTCCTGGTCTGCTGGGTCTCAGTCTGTTCCTTGCCATCGTGATTCTCCTGTTCTTGTCCCTGCCCTTGCTGTGTCTCAGTCTGTCCCTAGTTCTCATTTTTTTTTTAGAGTAGTACCCTAGTTTCCCTTTTTATCGTTTTTCGTTACGGTCCTGAGGAGGGAGTTGGGTTCTTTCGGGACGTGCTGAACCCGTTTGATCTATGATTTCCCTCCGTTGCCAGTGTTCCTCCTCGAGAGCGCCAGAGGCGCCTCGGTGAGTGGGGGGGTACTGTCATGTTTGTCATTTATTATCATGTCTTGTCCCTGTGCTCCCATGCTATTCGTTTCCCTCTGCTGGTCTTATTTGGTTCTTTCCCTCCTATCCCTCTCTCTCCCCTCCCTCTCTCACTCTCTCGCTCTCTCTTCTCTCTATCGTTCCGTTCCTGCTCCCAGCTGTTCCTATTCCCCTAATCATCATTTAGTCTTCCCACACCTGTTCCCGATTCTTTCCCCTGATTAGAGTCCCTATTTATTCCTTTGTGATCCGTTCCTGTGCCGTCGGTTCCTTGTATTGTATTCACCATGCTGTGATTGCGTTTAGCCCTGTCCTGTCGTGTTTTGCCGTGATTGTGTATCACCCTGTCCTGTCGTGTTTGTGCCTTCATCAGATGCTGCGTGTGAGCAGGTGTCTCAGTCGACTACGGCTCTGCGCTTACCCGGCGACCTGCAGTCTGTGGCCGCTTCTCCAGTTGTTTTCCCCTCTACAAATCTAGAGGATTTCTGTTATTCCGTTTTGGACTTTAATAAACTCTGTTTCTGTTAAGTCGCGTTTGGGTCCTCTTTCACCTGCATGACAATTAACCTTTGACATGTGTTGTTTTACGTTTTGTTGTTTATGGGTTTGGTCGTCTTAATAGCAATATTAATAGCAATATTAATAGCAATATTAATAGCAATATTAATAGAAAATATTAATAGCAATATTAATAGCAATATTAATAGCAATATTAATAGCAATATTAATAGCAATATTAATAGCAATATTAATAGAAATATTAATAGCAATATTAATAGCAATATTAATAGCAATAGTAATAGAAATATTAATAGAAATATTAATAGAAATATTAATAGCAATATTAATAGCAATATTAATAGCAATATTAATAGAAATATTAATAGAAATATTAATAGAAATATTAATAGCCTATTACACCTTTGAAGATAAAAAGCAATGTACAGTTAAGAGGCAAACTGCATATTCGTGTGTATGTAGGCTACGTTCACGTTGGAAACACAGCAACACAATAAGTCGACAATAGTCTGCCATTACAGCATTACCTTCTCTCTATTCACACTTTATGAATCATTATTAGTTCAACCACTTGATACTCCAGAGGCCTATTATAGCAAAAATGGTTTAAATAACTTACTTAACCGATTGGGTTCATGACTGCCGTTAACTCGTCCGTCAGTGTGTATCTGAAGATGAAAACCAATGCCAACCCGACAGTACAGTCTGCAAGTCCTGCGTCCGGAACCACTGACTGTACCCGCTTCCAGAAGTTGGTCTTCCAAGGAAACGTGTCCAAGGGATCCAGCGACTACGGCGGTGGAGACGGCGACCACAGCGGCGCTAATCAACTGCAGCAGAGCAAAGGTAAAAGGAAAGAGGAACATTCATTCTTCCAAAAAGGAAACTCTGTCAGTCCTCTGGCTCCGCTAATTGCTTCTTCTTCTTCTTCTTCTATCATTGCGTTGTTGTGGTGTATCCCGAGCTCACTGAAAAGCTCTGTGTGTAGTGCCAGTGCACGAGGAACCGTGCGCACACAGGAAACACATCCAGTTCCCGAAGACGCTCGTGGGCATTACCCCAGCCGTGCTGCGCGGTGGTCGGTGTGTGTAGCTGCTGCTGGGGGTGCTGGAGTGGCTCCGCTGGCCTGGCACACACCGAGATATTTATATCCAACAACATGATGTCACTGCTTTATGCATGACTGAATTCTGAAGGACGCTTTCTATCATCCGTATTTTTCTCTAAAAAACACCAGCCCCTCTGCTCAATATCGATCTGCTGCCAACAGCAACTATGAGGCAAAAATAGGACAAAACTGACAGCGCAAATTTTCCTTCCAAAGGACTCCTCTGTGCCAGGACGCAGCATGCGCGGCATTTTACGCACGAGGAGGCATGTTTTCATAGATCTGCAGCACAGCAATAATTCATAACAGGAGAGAGAGAAAGAGAAAATGAGAGAGGGGGGGGGGTTCTGTCGAAATCGGAGATTTCCTGTGTGTAAAGTTCAAACTTTGCGGTATGACCTAAGTGCGACGATATAAAGAAGAACTGTGTGTCTGTGAGGACAGTGGGTTTAAAAATAGACCTACAGTTCCCCAGGTGACGTTTTACAGTTTGCACATCGCACATGCAGGGCAGGCAAACTCACGCAAGCACAGCGTTACTTAAATAGCTTATTTCTTTAGCCTACTTTATTATGCATTTAAACCACATGACCGTCATTCTGTCCCGACCGAGGACATAGAATCCACTAGAATAGAACGGCCCTTTTTGAGTTTCAACCCTATCCATTTTGGGGAGATTTTTAAATGGATTTGAGAATTATAATGGACCATTAAATGTACTGCCGATTGTTTTTGAGATTTAGGTTGCTGGTAGCAATTAGCCTGTTATGGTACCTATGTAACACAGTAATTGTATAGGTAGTAATTAGCCTGTCGTGGTACCTATGTAACACAGTAATTGTATAGGTAGCAATTAGCCTGTTATGGTACCTATGTAACACAGTTATTGTATAGGTAGTAATTTGCCTGTTGTGGTACCTATGTAATGCAGTAATTATATAGGTTAGGTGGAGTATATTTTAAATATCATATCGTCCAGATTTCATAAACATAATAGACTTTATTTTACAATACTGAGAAGAAAGAAGCTATGACCTTTTAATTGGGTTGTTTGATACACCTAAATTCAGATTCAAATTAAAGGTCTCTCTATATAGAGCAGAACACACCCTCTCTGAACAGAGCATGATCTACAATCAGACAATGTTGTTGTCTAATCCAGTTGTCTCCACTTCAGATCCACAGTTCCGTGTTGCATCCATGCGCTCCTGCCTCAGCAGGGATTCATGTCTGCATCATGGGAAAACAGTTGTGTGCAGTAAATCTATATAGCCTGTAGCCACGGCAAGGGCACAGACCATTTACCTGCTTACACACCCTTCCTGTAGATTTTGTATTTATTTGATCTTACTATGCAAGTCAGTTAATAACAAATTCGTATTTTCAATGACATCCTAGGAACAGTGGGTTAACTGCCATTTCAGGAGCAGAACAACAGATTTGTACCTTGTCAGGGGCAGAACAACAGATTTGTACCTTGTCAGCTCAGCTTGTCAGCACTAGTCCAATGCTCTAACCACTAGGCTACTCTGTCGCCCCCTCTCTAACCACTAGGCTACCCTGTCGCCCCCTCTAACCACTAGGCTACCCTGTCGCCCCCTCTAACCACTAGGCTACTCTGCCGCCCTCTCTAACCACTAGGCTACCCTGTCGCCCCCCCCCACTAACCACTAGGCTACCCTGTCGCCCCCTCTAACCACTAGGCTACTCTGCCGCCCCCCTCTAACCACTAGCCTACTCTGTCGCCCCCCTCTAACCACTAGGCTACTCTGCCGCCCCCCTCTAACCACCAGGCTACTCTGCCGCCCCCTCTAACCACCAGGCTACTCTGTCGCCCCCTCTAACCACTAGGCTACTCTGCCGCCCCCCTCTAACCACCAGGCTACTCCTGCCGCCCCCTCTAACCACTAGGCTACCCTGTCGCCCCCTCTAACCACTAGGCTACTCTGCCGCCCCTCTCTAACCACTAGGCTACCCTGTCGCCCCCTCTAACCACTAGGCTACTCTGTCGCCCCCTCTAACCACTAGGCTACTCTGTCGCCCCCCTCTAACCACTAGGCTACCTGTCGCCCCCTCTAACCACTAGGCTACTCTGTCGCCCCCTCTAACCACTAGGCTACTCTGTCGCCCCCTCTAACCCCTCTAGCCAGGCTGCTCTGCCGCCCCTCTAACCACTAGGCTACTCTGCCCCCTCTCTAACCACTAGGCTACTCTGTCGCCCCCTCTAACCACCAGGCTACTCTGCCGCCCCTCTCTAACCACTAGGCTACCCTGTCGCCCCCTCTAACCACTAGGCTACCCTGTCGCCCCCTCTAACCACTAGGCTACTCTGCCGCCCCTCCCTAACCACTAGGCTACTCTGCCGCCCCTCTCTAACCACTAGGCTACCCTGCCGCCCCCTCTAACCACTAGGCTACTCTGCCGCCCCCTCTAACCACTAGGCTACCCTGTCGCCCCCTCTAACCACTAGGCTACCCTGCCGCCCCTCTTAACCACCAGGCTACTCTGCCGCCCCTCTCTAACCACTAGGCTACCCTGCCGCCCCCTCTAACCACTAGGCTACTCTGCCGCCCCCTCTAACCACTAGGCTACCCTGTCGCCCCCCTCTAACCACTAGGCTACCCTGTCGCCCCTCTCTAACCACTAGGCTACCCTGTCGCCCCCTCTAACCACTAGGCTACCCTGTCGCCCCCTCTAACCACTAGGCTACTCTGCCGCCCATCTCTAACCACTAGGCTACCCTGTCGCCCCCCCTCTAACCACTAGGCTACTCTGTCGCCCCCTCTAACCACTAGGCTACCCTGTCGCCCCCTCTAACCACTAGGCTACTCTGCCGCCCCTCTCTAACCACTAGGCTACTCTGCCGCCCCCTCTAACCACCAGGCTACTCTGCCGCCCCCCTCTAACCACCAGGCTACTCTGCCGCCCCCTCTAACCACCAGGCTACTCTGCCGCCCCCTATAACCACTAGGCTACCTGCCGCCCCCTCTAACCACCAGGCTACTCCTGCCGCCCCCTCTAACCACTAGGCTACCCTGCCGCCCCCTCTAACCACTAGGCTACCCTGTCGCCCCTCTAACCACTAGGCTACCCTGTCGCCCCCTCTAACCACTAGGCTACTCTGCCGCCCCCTCTAACCACTAGGCTACCCTGTCGCCCCCTCTAACCACTAGGCTACCCTGTCGCCCCCTCTAACCACTAGGCTACCCTGTCGCCCCCCTCTAACCACTAGGCTACTCTGTCGCCCCCCTCTAACCACTAGGCTACTCTGCCGCCCCAGATAATTAGTACATAATTCTTTATTTACATTTTTTTGGTGGTTATTTATCATTTGTTAGATTCTGGATTTTCAATGATGAGAACAGAAGAGATTATAGCTAATCGTATTATTTTAGGCCTTCACTTTTCACATGCCACTGCCAACGTTGTTTCTGAGACCGCTAGCTTTGAATGTTGGCCATTGATGATCTCCCCCATTGCGTGTGGATTAGGTTTTTGTTGTGGGCTGGAGGGGTCTGGTCTAATTGTCTGACACATAACAAAGACTATACGACATTACATAACATTACCTTCTATGTAAACAACTAGGCCAAGGCACTGTTGAGACCCACTGTTGTAATGGCTACTCATTCCTGTGTGTGTGCGTGCACTTGTATGCACACACGTGTGTGTGTGTGTGTGTGTGTGTGTGTGTGTGTGTGTGTGTGTGTGTGTGTGTGTGTGTGTGTGTGTGTGTGTGTGTGTGTGTGCGTGCGTGTGTGTGTGTGTGTGTGTGTGTGTGTGTGTGTGTGTGTGTGTGTGCGTGCGTGTGTGTGTGTGTAAAGCATTCCAGTAACACTGAGGTAACCTTAAGCCGTTGAGTCGTATATAAACAAGATGATCCTGATGGATTCTTCTCACCCAATTGATCCCAGCTTTTAGACAGAGAGTAGAGAGGAGATGGTAGAGAGAGGAGAGAGGAGTAGAGATCAGAGATTAGAGTAGAGAGCAGAGAGTAGAGTAGAGAGAGTAGAGTAGAGAGCAGAGAGTAGAGAGTAGAGATAGAGAGCAGAGAGTAGAGAGCAGAGAGTAGAGAGGAGAGAGTAGAGATCAGAGAGCAGAGAGTAAAAGAGAGTAGAGAGTAGAGAGTAGAGAATAGAGAGCAGAGGAGATCAGAGAGAGAGAGGAGAGTAGAGAGTAGAGATCAGAGAGGAGAGAGTAGAGAGTAGAGAGTAGAGAGTAGAGAGCAGAGAGAGAGAGTAGAGAGCAGAGAGAGTAGAGAGTAGAGGAGAGAGTAGAGAGCAGAGAGTAGAGTAGAGAGCAGAGAGTAGAGAGCAGAGAGCAGAGAGTAGAGAGTAGAGAGCAGAGAGTAGAGTAGAGAGAGAGCAGAGAGAGGAGAGAGAGGAGAGAGTAGAGAGGAGAGATCAGAGAGAGAGAGAGAGAGTAGAGATCAGAGATTAGAGAGAGAGTAGAGGGAGGAGAGAGGAGAGGAGGAGTAGAGAGTAGAGAGCAGAGTAGAGAGTAGAGAGCAGAGGTAGAGAGTAGGAGAGAGCAGAGAGCAGAGAGGAGAGAGGAGAGAGTAGAGAGGAGAGAGTAGAGAGAGAGGAGAGAGAGAGAGTAGAGAGTAGAGGAGAGTAGATCAGAGAGCAGAGAGGAGTAGAGTAGAGAGAGAGAATAGAGAGAGAGGAGAGAGTAGAGAGGAGAGAGTAGAGAGTAGAGAGGGAGAGATCAGAGATCAGAGTGCAGAGAGGAGAGAGGAGAGAGTAGAGAGTAGAGAGTAGAGAGTAGAGAGGAGAGAGGAGAGAGTAGAGAGGAGAGAGTAGAGAGGAGAGAGTAGAGAGTAGAGAGGAGAGAGTAGAGAGTAGAGATCAGAGAGGAGAGAGGAGAGAGGAGAGAGGAGAGAGGAGAGAGTAGAGATCAGAGAGGAGAGAGGAGAGAGTAGAGAGTAGACATTGATGTTCTGAACAGGACAGCCTGTCTGGCTCTATATTGTCTGTTGCATTGTTTGGTTCCAGATTCAGATGTTGTTGTTTTTTTCATGAAATATTGACAACTGCTGGGATCAGGGCCTTCAGTACATATAACCTTATTCAATATAATCAACAATTTTGTATTAGTTTTCTATTCCCCTCAATGCTGCAGTTGTTAGTTAGGTTTTTGGTACTCATGATGTGTGACTGTTTGTATCTGCTTTAAGACCAGAAGGGCTTGGCTCCTCAATAGTTCAGTGTATTTGTGATTCCTGTTCAGTGACAGCTTGGTGGAGCCTGAGCCACCTGTACAGTAACGGTCAAAGGTCAACCCCAAGTCGCCTCCGTTTTATTTCTCAACAGCTGAATCCTTCGTCTTCACTCTGAAAAACAAAACGGTCCTCTGGCTCGTCCCTGTAAAGCCCTCTATGTTCCTATGGCCGGGATTCAATCCGATCGCCCGTTTTCAGCTATGCACCTTTTAAAGGCAACATTGCCGCGTTCGCAGAGACCGAATTCATGGTGAATGCTGCATGTGTCGGCTCAATAGGATATTACCCTATTATCAATAACCTGGATGTCCCGTTGGTGAGATTGAATCCTGTCCTTAAAGAGAACTAGAGCTCCTCTGGCATGTCGCTGTAGAAAATCATTTTATGATTCTAGGTAGAACCACTGTCAGCCACAATTAACCACTTTTAGAGAAGGTTCTGAAGAACCACAAGATGCCCTTCTTTTCTAAGAGTTTACCAGTGATATCCACTAAACAGCATGAACCCCCCCGATGAACCCGCGTGTGAACATGGACATCACCACATACTAACAGAAAGACATTAGAACAGGCACATTTGATTACATTTTGGATGTTGACTGTGTTAATAACATTGTGTAAACTTAAGACTGTAATAATTGAATCCACAAAACATGTTTATGTGAATGACTAGCTTGGATGAATAAGGTGCCCAGAGTAAACTACCTGCTACTCAGGCCCAGAAGATAAGATATGCATAATATTAGTAGATATGCATAGTAAACATTCTGATGTTTCTAAAACTGTTTGAATGATGTTTGTGAGTATAACAGAACTCATATGGCAGGAAAAAATCTGAGAAAAAAATCCAATCAGGAAGTGGAAAATCTGAGGTTTGTAGTTTTTCAACTCTTTGCCTATCCAAGATACAGTGTACATTTGAATTTGGAATTGCACTTCCTAAGGCTTCCACTAGATGTCAACAGTCTTTAGAACATTGTTTGAGGCTTCTACTGTGAAGGATGAGGAAATGAGAGCTGTTTCAACCAGAGGTCTTGCAGAGTGCCATGAGCTCAGGCTGGCGACAGTGAAAGGTATCTGCGTTACATTGCATTTCTAAAGACAATGGCATTCTCCAGCTGAAACATTATTGAAGATTTATGTTAAAAACATCCTAAAGGTTGATTCTATACAACGTTTGACATGTTTCTACGGACTGTAACGGAACGTTTTGGACTTTTCATCTGGCCTGCACATCGCGAATTTGATTTGTGAACTAACCGCGCGAACAAAAAGGAGGTATTTGGACATAAATGATCGACTTTATCGAACAAAACAAACATTTATTGTGGAACTGGGATTCCTGGGAGTGCATTCTGATGAAGATCATCAAAGGTAAGTGAATATTTATAATGCTATTTCTGACTTCTGTTGACTCCACAACATGGCGGGTATCTGTATGGCTTGTTTTGTTGTCTGAGCGCCGTAGATTATTGCATGGTGTGCTTTTTCCGTAAAATTTTTTTCAAATCTGACACAGTGGTTGCGTTAAGGACACTTCCCATCTACGGGGAACCTCGTGAACATGAAGTTATTTATTCTTGCTCACAAATAAAACTGAAGACATGCAGAATTGGCATTGCTAATAATGAAAGAACACATTTAAAATCACACAGCACATAATCTGTGACATGAATAGAATACAGAACACTCTCTCTATATATAGAGCAGAACACTCCCTCTCTATCTATAGCAGAACACTCCCTCTCTATATAGAGCAGAACACTCCCTCTCTATATAGAGCAGAACACTCCCTCTCTATATAGAGCAGAACACTCCCTCTCTATATAGAGCAGAACACTCCCTCTCTATATAGAGCAGAACAGTCCCTCTCTATATAGAGCAGAACAATCCCTCTCCAGAACAGTCCCTCTCTACATAGAGCAGAACACTCAATCTCTATTTAAAGCAGAACACCCCCTCTCTATATAGAGCAGAACACTCCCTCTCTATATAGAGCAGAACACTCCCTCTCTATATAGAGCAGAACACTCCCTCTCCATATAGAACAGAACACTCCCTCTCTATATAAAGCAGAACACTCCCTCTCTATATAGAGCAGAACACTCCTTCTCCATATAGAACAGAGCAGAACACTCCCTCTCTATATAGAGCAGAACACTCCCTCTCTAAACAGAGCAGAACACTCCCTCTCTAAACAGAGCAGAACACTCCCTCTATATAGAACAGAACACTCCCTCTCTATACAGAGCAGAACACTCCCTCTCTATACAGAGCAGAACACTCCCTCTCTATATAGAGCAGAACACTCCCTCTCTATATAGAGCAGAACACTCCCTCTCTACACTCCCTCTCTATACAGAGCAGAACACTCCCTCTCTATATAGAGCAGAACACTCCTCTCTATATAGAGCAGAACACCCCTCTCTAAACAGAGCAGAACATCCCCTCTCTATATCTCTATATAGAGCAGAACACTCCTCTCTAAATAGAGCAGAACACTCCCTCTCTATATAGAGCAGAACACTCCCTCTCTATACAGAGCAGAACACTCCCTCTCTATATAGAGCAGAACACTCCCTCTCTATATAGAGCAGAACACTCCCTCTCTAAACAGAGCAGAACATCCCCTCTCTATATAGAGCAGAACACTCCCTCTATACAGAGCAGAACCTCTCTCTATACAGAGCAGAACACTCCTCTCTATATAGAGCAGAACACTCCTCTCTAACAGAGCAGAACCCTCTCTATATAGAGCAGAACACTCCCTCTCTATATAGAGCAGAACATCCCCTCTCTATACTCACTCCCAAACGTTTAGGACAATTCTGCCTTGGTGGTACAAACCCAGCAGTTTAACAATTGTCAGAGGAGAAGAGGGGGAGGGGGAGAAGAGGGAGGGGGAGGGGGAGGGGGAGGGGGAGGGGGAGAACAGGGGGAAGAAAGGGAGGGGGGGAGAAGAGGGAGGGGGAGGGGGAGAAGAGGGACAGGGGGGGATGGATGTATGTATGTATGGTATGTATTATGTATGTATGTATGTATGTATGTATGTATGTATGTATGTATGTATGTATGTATGTATGTATGTATGTATGTATGTATGTATGTATGTATGTATGTATGTATGTATGTATGTATGTGGTTATGTACTGTATGTATGTATGTGTGTATGTATGTGGTTATGTACTGTATGTATGTGTTTTGTGTATGTATATATGTATGTATGTATGTATGTATGTATGTATGAATGTATGTATGTATGTATGTGTATGTATGTATACTGTATCTACTGTATGTATGTATGTATGTATGTATGTATGTATGTATGTATGTATGTATGTATGTATGTATGTATGTATGTATGTATGTATGTATGTATGTATGTATGTATGTGTGTGTGTGTGTGTGTGTGTGTGTGTGTGTGTGTGTGTGTGTGTGTGTGTGTGTGTGTGTGTGTGTGTGTGTGTGTGTGTGTGTGAGAGAGGAGTCCAGACTAATTCTCCACTGATGGATCCACCTGGACTATAATTGTGTCTGATTGGGGTTACTGTAAAGTGTACCACCGTACATTACTACACTAGTTTTACAACACCTACTCATTCAAGGGTTTGTCTTTATTTTACAATTTTCTACATTATAGAATTATAGTGAATACATCAAAACTAAGAAATAACACATATGGAATCATGTAGTAACCAAAAATGTGTTAATCAAAATATACTTTATATTTGAGATTCTTCAAATAGCCACGTTTTGCCTTGATGTTGGATCTTCCATGCTGCAGTATTTTGTTGGTACCCAGATTTGTGTCTCAACTCAATCGTGTCTCGGAGCTCTACTGACAATTCCTTTGACCTTCCTTAGACCTCTGGCTTGATTTTTACTCTGAAATGCACTGTCAACTTCGTGGCCTCTTAAAGACAGGTATGTGCCTTTCCAAGTCATGTCCAATCAGTTGAATGTACCACAGGTGGACTCCAATCAAGTTTTATAAACATCTCAAAGATGATCAATGGAAACAGGATGCACCTGAGCTCAATTCCAAGTCTCTTAACAAAGGGTCTGAATACTTATGTAAAGAAGGTATTATTGTTTTTTATTTTTTAAATTTTAAAATTTGGAAAAAAATTCTAAAAACCTGTATTCACTTTGTCATTATGGGGTTATGTGTGGTGATTGATGGGACAATGTTATTTCTAATCTAATTTAGAATAAGTGTTATGCAGGTGAATGAGGACCCAAAAGCGACTTGGCGAAAACAGAGTCTTTAATCCAGTAAAGTAAAATACAATCAAAAAACACAACTTCCACTCGTAATGACGAGAACCGACTGGAGACTCGATCTTGAACAGCAGGTTGCCTCGGGAAGGCACTTGAACCTAGCAGACTCAGACACCTGCTCACCACGCAGCATCTGAGGGAAACACGACACGACAGGGCGATACACAAACACAGCACGGTGAACAATAGATAAGGATCCGACAGGGCAGGAACGGAAAACAAGGAGAGAAATAGGGACTCTAATCAGGGAAAAGGATCGGGAACAGGTGTGGGAAGACTAAATTATTGATTAGGGGAATAGGAACAGCTGGGAGCAGGAACGGAACGATAGAGAGAAGAGAGAGAGGGAGGGGGAGAGAGAGGGATAGAAAAAGGGAACGAACCTAATAAGACCAGCAGGGGGAAACGAACAGAAGGGAAAGCATAATGACAAGACAATATATGACAAAACATGACAGTACCCCTTCACTCACCGAGCGCCTCCTGGCGCTCTCGAGGAGGAACACTGGCGGCAACGGAGGAAATCATAGATCAAACGGTCCAGCACGTCCCGAGAAAGAACCCAACTCCTCTCCTCAGGACCGTAACGGAAAAACGAAAAAAAAAAGGAAACTAGGGTACTACTCTAAAAAAAAAATGAGACACGGGTAGAGAACTGAAAACTTTAGAGCAAACAGGACCAAACAGGCCAGGAGAGTAACAACTAGGGACAGACTGAGACACAGCAAGGGCAGGAACAAGAACAGGAGAGAAGCGATGGCAGGGAACAGACTGAGACCCAGCAAGACCAGGAGCAGAAGCAGAAAAATACGCACAAGGGTGGACCCCATCGTCAGTATCGGAGCGCTGGGACAGAATGGCTCCCACGCCCACCCCCGACGCGTCAACCTCAACAATAAACTGTTTAGTGACGTCAGGTGCAACAAGGATAGGAGCGGATGCAAAACGCTTCTTAAAGAGATCAGAACAACAATCATACGACCGGTGAGGAGGAAGGGAGTTGGTTCTGGACCGACTGAAGACCGTGCGCAGACCATGATATTCCTCCGGCACTCCTGTCAAATCACCAGGTTCCTCCTGTGAAGAGGGGACAGAACAAACAGGAGAAATAGCAGACATTAAACACTTCACATGACAAGAAACGCTCCAGGAAAGGACAGAACCACTAGACCAATCAAAAGAAGGATTATGACACACTAGCCAGGGATGACCCAAAACAACAGGTGTAAAAGGTGAACAAAAAATCAAAAAAGAAATGGTCTCACTATGGTTACCAGATACAGTGAGGGTTAAAGGTAGTGTTTCACATAATATACTGGGGAGAGGACTACCATCCAAGGCAAACATGACCGTGGGCTCCCTAACTGTCTGAGAGGAATGTCATGTTCCGCGCCCAGGCTTCGTCCATAAAACAGCCCTCTGCCCCAGAGTCTATTAATGCACTGCAGGATGCTGCCGATCCGGTCCAGCGTAGATGGACCGGTAAAGTAGTACATGTACTTGACGGAGAGGACCGTCTAGTAGCGCTTATCAGTCGCCCTCCGCTTACTGATGAGCTCTGGCCTTTAACTGGACATGAAATGACAAAATGACCAGCGGAACCGCAATAGAGACAGAGGCGGTTGGTGATTCTCCGTTCCCTCTCCTTAGTCGAGATGCGAATACCCCCAGCTGCATGGGCTCAACACCTGAGTCAGTGGGGAAAGACGGTAGTGTCGGAGAGAGGGAGACACAGTTAACGCGAGCTCTCTTCTATGAGCTCGGTGACGAAGATCTACCCGTCGTTCAATGCGAATAGCGAGTTCAATCAAAGAATCCACGCTGGATGGAACCTCCCGAGAGAGAATCTCATCCTTAACCTTAGCGTGGAGTCCCTCCAGAAAACGAGCGAGCAACGCCTGCTCGTTCCAGTTACTGGAGGCAGCAAGAGTGCGAAACTCTATTGAGTAATCCGTTATGGATCGATTACCTTGACATAGGGAAGACAGGGACCAGGAAGCTTCTTTCCCAAAAACTGAGCGATCAAAAACCCTTATCATCTCCTCTTTAAAGTTCAGATAATTGTTAGTACACTCAGCGCTTGCCTCCCAGATAGCTGTGCCCCACTGCCGAGCCCGACCAGTAAGGAGTGATATGACGTAGGCAATCCGAGCTCTCTCTCTCTTGAGTATGTGTTGGGTTGGAGAGAGAACACGATATCACACTGGGTGAGAAAGGAGCGGCACTCAGTGGGCTGCCCAGAATAACAAGGTGGGTTATTAACCCTAGGTTCCGGAGGCTCGGAAGAACCGGAAGTAGCTGGTGACACGAGACGAAGACTCTGATACTGTCTTGAGAGGTCGGAGACCTGAGCGGCCAGGGTCTCAACGGCATGCCGAGCAGCAGACAATTCCTGCTCGTGTCTGCCGAGCATCGCTCCCTGGAACTCGAGAGTAGAGTAGAGAGAATCCATAGTCGCTGGGTCCATTCTTGGTCGGATCCTTCTGTTATGCAGGTGAATGAGGACCCAAAAGCGACTTGGCGAAAACAGAGTCTTTAATCCAGTAAAGTAAAATACAATCAAAAAACACAACTTCCACTCGTAATGACGAGAACCGACTGGAGACTCGATCTTGAACAGCAGGTTGCCTCGGGAAGGCACTTGAACCTAGCAGACTCAGACACCTGCTCACCACGCAGCATCTGAGGGAAACACGACACGACAGGGCGATACACAAACACAGCACGGTGAACAATAGATAAGGATCCGACAGGGCAGGAACGGAAAACAAGGAGAGAAATAGGGACTCTAATCAGGGAAAAGGATCGGGAACAGGTGTGGGAAGACTAAATGATTGATTAGGGGAATAGGAACAGCTGGGAGCAGGAACGGAACGATAGAGAGAAGAGAGAGAGGGAGGGGGAGAGAGGGATAGAAAAAGGAACGAACCTAATAAGACCAGCAGGGGAAACGAACAGAAGGGAAAGCATAATGACAAGACAATATATGACAAAACATGACAATAAGGTTGTAAACGAAATATGGAAAAATATTAAGGGGTCTGAATACTTTTCAGAATGACCTACACATGCACATACATAAACACACACACACACACACACACACACACACACACACACACACACACACACACACACACACACACACACACACACACACACACACACACACACACACACACACACACACACACAACACCCCCCTCCACACACACACACACACACACACACACACACACACACACACACACACACACACACACACACACACACACACACACACACACACACACACACACACACACACACACACACACACACACATAACACACCACACACACCACACATAACACCCTACACCCCTCCACACACACACACACACACACACACACACACACACACACACACACACACACACACACACACACACACACACACACACACACACACACACACACACACACACACACACACACACACACTAACACTAACACTAACCCTAACCCTAACCCTAACTTAACACTAACCCTAACCCTAACTTAATCCTAACCCTAATTTAACCCTAACCCTAACCCTAACCCTAACCCTAACCCTAACCCTAACCCTAACTTAACCCTAACCCTAACCCTAACTTAACCCTAACCCTAACTTAACACTTACACTAACCCTAACCCTAACTTAACACTAACACTAGCTCTAACTTAACCCTAACCCTAACCCTATCTTAACACTAACCCTAACTGTACACTAACCCTAACTTTACACTAACCCTAACTTTACACTAACCCTAACTTTACACTAACCCTAACTTTACCCTAACCCTAACTTTACCCTAACCCTAACTTTACCCTAACCCTAACTTTACACTAACCCTAACTTTACACTAACCCTAACTTTACCCTAACCCTAACTTAATCCTAACCCTAACTTTATACTACCCCTAACCCTAACTTTACACATTAACCCTAACCCTAACTTGTGGTCCTTCTGTAGCTCAGTTGGTAGAGCATGGCGCTTGTAACGCCAGGGTAGTGGGTTTGATCCCCGGGACCACCCATACGTAGAATGTATGCACACATGACTGTAAGTCGCTTTGGATAAAAGCGTCTGCTAAATGGCATATATTATTATATTATTTTTATATATTATTATATTATTATATATTATATATTATATATTATATTATTATATTATATTATAACTTAACACTAACTCTAACCCTAATTTAACACTAACCCTAACCCTAACTTAATCCTAACCCTAACCCTAACTTTACACTAACCCTAACTTAATCCTAACCCTAACTTTACACTAACCCTAACTTAATCCTAACCCTAACTTTACACTAACCCTAACCCTAACCCTAACTTAATCCTAACCCTAACTTTACACTAACCCTAACCCTAACTTAACACTAACCCTAACCCTAACTTAACACTAGCCATAGCTCTCACCCTAACTTAACACTAACCCATTATGGACATGTGAACTGTAGTTTGTAGAATCTCAAGAATCTGCTAGGAGGAGGTCAGAAAGACAGACACAGGTACACTACATGACCGAAAATATGTGGACACCTGCTGGTCCGACATCTCATTCAAAAATCATTAATATGGAGTTGGTCCCCCTTTTGCTGCTATAACAGCCTCCACTCTTCTCAGAAGGCTTTCCACTAGATGTTGGAACATTGCTGCAGGGACTTCCATTCAGCCACAAGAGCCTTAGTGAGGTCGGGCACTGATGTTGGGCGATAAGACCTGGCTCGCAGTCGGCGTTCCAATTCATCCCAAAGGTGTTCGATGGGGTTGAGGTCAGGGCTCTGTGCAGGCCTTTCAAGTTCTTCCACACCGATCTCGACAAACATTTCTGTATGGACCTCGCTTTGTGCACGGGGCATTGTCATGCCAAAGTGTTGGAAGCACAGAATCTTCTGGTGTGTAATTGTATGCTGTAGGGTTAAGTATTCCCTTCACTGGAACTAAAGGGCATAGCCCGAACCATGAAAAACAGCCCCAGACCATTATTCCTCCTCCACCAAACTTTACAGTTGGCACTACACATTGGGACAGGTAGCGTTCTCTTGGCATCCGCCAAACCTAGATTAGTCCGTAAGACAGCCAAATGGTGAAGAGTAATGATATTACACTGTCAACATCTGCGGCAGCGTAGCCTAGTGGTTAGAGCGTTGGACTAGTAACCAGAAGGTTGCGAGTTCAAACCCCCGAGCTGACAAGGTACAAATCTGTCGTTCTGCCCCTGAACAGGCAGTTAACCCACTGTTCCCAGGCCGTCATTGAAAATAAGAATGTGTTCTTAATTTACTTGCCTGGTTAAATAAAGGTAAAATATATATTTTTTTTAATTGTAAAATGATATTACACTGCCAGCATCATCTGTAATGATATTACACTGCCAGCATCTTTAATGATATTATACTGTCAGCATCTGTAATGATATTACACTGTCAGCATCATCTGTAATTATATTACACTGCCAGCATCATCTGTAATGATATTACACTGTCAGCATCATCTGTAATGATATTACACTGCCAGCATCATCTGTAATGATATTACACTGTCAGCATCATCTGTAATGATATTACACTGCCAGCATCATCTGTAATGATATTACACTGTCAGCATCATCTGTAATGATATTACACTGTCAGCATCATCTGTAATGATATTACACTGCCAGCAT
>NC_060177.1:90293340-90298527 GCF_021184085.1 Oncorhynchus gorbuscha
ATGCTAGTGGAGACTAGGAGAGGCTAGTGGAGGCTAGGAGAGGCTAGGGGAGGCTGGTGGAGACTAGGAGAGGCTAGTGGGGCTGGGGGGTGCTAGTGGAGACTAGGAGAGGCTAGTGGAGGCTGGGGGATGCTAGTGGAGGCTAGGAGAGGCTAGGAGAGGCTAGTGGAGGATGGGGGATGCTAGTGGAGACTAGTGGAGGCTAGGGGATGCTAGTGGAGACTAGGAGAGGCTAGTGGAGTCTAGTGGAGGCTAGTGGAAATGGTGGAGCCTAGTGGAGGCTAGGGGAGGCTAGTGGAGGCTCTGAGAGACTAGTGGAGGCTGGAGAATGCTAGTGGAGACTAGGAGAGGCTAGTGGAGGCTGGGGGATGCTAATGGAGACTAGGAGAGGCTAGTGGAGAATGGGGGATGCTAGTGGAGGCTAGGAGAGGCTAGTGAAGGCTGAGGGATGCCAGTGGAGGTTAGGAGAGGCTAGGGGAGTCTAGTGGAGGCTAGTGGAAATGGTGGAGCCTAGTGGAGGCTAGGGGAGGCTAGTGGAGGCTCTGAGAGACTAGTGGAGGCTGGAGAATGCTAGTGGAGACTAGGAGAGGCTAGTGGAGGCTGGGGGATGCTAATGGAGACTAGGAGAGGCTAGTGGAGAATGGGGGATGCTAGTGGAGGCTAGGAGAGGCTAGTGGAGACTAGTGGAGGCTAGGGGATGCTAGTGGAAACTAGGGGAGGCTAGTGGAGGCTAGGGGATGCTAGTGGAGACTAGGAGAGGCTAGGGGAGGCTAGCGGAGACTGGGGGATTCTAGTGAGACTAGGAGAGGCTAGTGGAGGCTAGGGGAGGCTATGGGAGACTAGGAGGCTAGGGGAGGCTAGTGGAGGCTGGGGGATGCTAGTGGAGACTAGGGGGCTAGTGGAGGCTGGGGGATGCTAGTGGAGGCTAGGTGAGGCTAGTGGAGACTAGGAGAGGCTAGGGAGGCTAGTGGAGGCTGGGGGATGCTAGTGGAGACTAGGAGAGGCTAGGAGAGGCTAGTGGGGATGCTGGGGATGCTAGTGGAGACTAGAAGAGGATGGGGGATGTTAGTGAAGACTAGGAGGCTAGGGGAGAGTTTAGGAGAGGCTAGTGGAGACTTGTGGAGGATGGGGATGCTAGTGGAGGCTAGGAGAGGCTAGTGGAGGCTGGGGGATGTTACTGGAGACTAGGAGAGGCTAGTGGAGGCTAGTGGAGCCTGAGGGATGCTAGTGGAGGCTGGGGGGATGTTAGTGGAGACTAGAGAGGCTAGTGGAGGCTAGTGGAGGCTGAGTGGATGCTAGTGGAGGCTAGGAGAGGCTATTGGAGGCTAGGGGAGGCTAGTGGAGGCTAGGGGATGCTAGTGGAGACTAGGAGAGGCTAGGGGAGGCTAGCATGGAGGCTGGGGATGCTAGTGGAGACTAGGAGAGGCTAGTGGAGGCTGGGGGGATGCTAGTGGGAGGCTAGGAGAGGCTAGGAGAGGCTAGTGGAGGATGGGGGATGCTAGTGGAGACTAGTGGAGGCTGGGGATGCTAGTGGAGACTAGGAGAGGCTAGTGGAGGCTGGGGGATGCTAGTGGAGGCTAGGAGAGGCTAGTGGAGGCTAGAGGGGATGCTAGTGGAGGCTGGGGATGCTAGTGGGATAGGAGAGAGGGCTGTGGAGGCTAGGGGATGCTAGTGGAGACTAGGAGAGGCTAGGGAGGCTAGTGGAGGCTGGGGGATGCTAGTGGAGACTAGGATAGGATAGAGGGAGGCTGGTGGAGGCTAGGGGATGCTAGTGGAGACTAGGAGAGGCTAGGGAGGCTAGTGGAGGCTGGGCGATGCTAGTGGAGACTAGGGGGGCTAGTGGAGGCTGGGGATGCTAGTGGAGGCTAGGTGAGGCTAGTGGAGACTAGGAGAGGCTAGGGGAGGCTAGTGGAGGCTGGGGGATGCTAGTGGAGACTAGGAGAGGCTAGGAGAGGCTAGGGGGATGCTGGGGATGCTAGTGGAGACTAGAAGAGGATGGGGGATGTTAGTGAAGACTGGGGGAGGCTAGGGAGAGTTTAGGAGAGGCTAGTGGAGACTTGTGGAGGATGGGGGATGCTAGTGGAGGCTAGGAGATGCTAGTGGAGGCTAGGGGGGATGTTACTGGAGACTAGGAGAGGCTAGTGGAGGCTAGTGGAGGCTGAGGGATGCTAGTGGAGGCTGGGGGATGTTAGTGGAGACTAGGAGAGGCTAGTGGAGGCTAGTGGAGGCTGAGTGGATGCTAGTGGAGGCTAGGAGAGGCTATTGGAGGCTAGGGGAGGCTAGTGGAGGCTAGGGGATGCTAGTGGAGACTAGGAGAGGCTAGGGAGGCTAGCGGAGGATGGGGATGCTAGTGGAGACTAGGAGAGGCTAGTGGAGGCTAGGGAGGCTAGGGGAGGCTAGTGGAGACTAGGAGAGGCTAGGGAGGCTAGTGGAGGCTGGGGGATGCTAGTGGAGACTAGGAGAGGCCAGTGGAGGCTAGGAGAGGCTAGGGGAGGCTGGTGGAGACTAGGAGGCTAGTGGGGCTGGGTCATGTAGTGGAGACTAGGAGAGGCTAGTGGAGGCTGGGGATGCTAGTGGAGGCTAGGAGAGGCTAGGAGAGGCTAGTGGAGGATGGGGGATGCTAGTGGAGACTAGTGGAGGCTAGGGGATGCTAGTGGAGACTAGGAGAGGCTAGTGGAGGCTGGGGGATGCTAGTGGAGGCTAGGGGAGGCTAGTGGAGGCTAGGGGAGGCTAGTGGAGGCTGGGGATGCTAGTGAAGGCTAGGAGAGGATAGTGGAGGCTAGGGGATGCTAGTGGAGACTAGGAGATGCTAGTGGAGACTAGGAGAGGCTAGGGGAGGCTAGTGGAGGCTGGGGGATGCTAGTGGAGACTAGGAGAGGCTAGGGAGGCTAGGTGGAGGCTGGGGATGCTAGTGGAGACTAGAAGAGGATGGGGGTTGTTAGTGAAGACTAGGAGAGGCTAGGGGAGAGTTTAGGAGAGGCTAGTGGAGGCTAGTGGAGGATGGGGGATGCTAGTGGAGGCTAGGAGAGGCTAGTGGAGGCTGGGGGATGTTACTGGAGACTAGGAGAGGCTAGTGGGAGGCTAGTGGAGCCTGAGAGGGATGCTAGTGGAGGCTGGGGGATGTTAGTGGAGACTAGGAGAGGCTAGTGGAGGCTAGTGGAGGCTGAGTGGATGCTAGTGGAGACTAGAAGAGGCTATTGGAGGCTAGGGAGGCTAGTGGAGGTTTAGGGGATGCTAGTGGAGACTAGGGAGGCTGGGGATGGTAGAAGAGGCTGGGGGATGCTAGTGGAGACTAGGAGAGGCTAGTGGAGGCTGGGGGATGCTAGTGGAGGCTAGGAGAGGCTATTGGAGGCTAGTGGAGGATGGGGGATGCTAGTGGAGACTAGTGGAGGCTGAGGGGGATGCTAGTGGAGACTAGGAGAGGCTAGTGGAGGCTGGGGGATGCTAGTGGAGGCTAGGAGAGGCTAGTGGAGAATGGGGAGGCTAGTGGAGGCTGGGGATGCTAGTGGAGACTAGGAGAGGCTAGTGGAGGGAGGCTATTGGAGGCTGGGGGATGCTAGTGGAGACTAGAAGAGGATGGGGGATGTTAGTGAAGACTAGGAGAGGCTAGGGGAGAGTTTAGGAGAGGCTAGTGGATGCTTGTGGAGACTAGAAGAGGATGGGGATGTTAGTGAAGGGTAGGAGAGGCTAGGGGAGTTTAGGAGAGGCTAGTGGAGGCTTGTGGAGGCTGGGGGATGCTAGTGGAGGCTAGGAGAGGCTATTGGAGGCTGGGGGATGTTAGTGGAGTCTAGGAGAGGATAGTGGAGACTGAGGGGATGCTAGTGGAGTCTAGGAGAGGTTAGTGGAGGCTGGGGGATGCTAGTGGAGGCTAGGAGAGGCTAGGGGGCTAGTGGAGGCTGGGTGATGCTTGTGGAGACTAGGGGGGGCTAGTGGAGGCTGGGGGATGCTAGTGGAGGCTAGGTGAGGCTAGTGGAGACTAGGAGAGGCTAGAGAGGCTAGGGGATGCTGGGGATGCTAGTGGAGACTAGAAGAGGATGGGGATGTTAGTGAAGACTAGGAGAGGCTAGGGAGAGTTTAGGAGAGGCTAGTGGAGACTTGTGGAGGATGGGGGATGCTAGTGGAGGCTAGGAGAGGCTAGTGGAGGCTGGGGGATGTTAGTGGAGACTAGGAGAGGCTAGGAGAGGCTAGGGGATGCTGGGGATGCTAGTGGAGACTAGAAGAGGATGGGGGATGTTAGTGAAGACTAGGAGAGGCTAGGGAGAGTTTAGGAGAGGCTAGTGGAGACTTGTGGAGGATAGATGCTAGTGGAGGCTAGGAGAGGCTAGTGGAGGCTGGGGGATGTTAGTGGAGACTAGGAGAGGCTAGTGGAGGCTAGTGGATGCTGAGGGGATGCTAATGGAAGCTGGGGGATGTTAGTGGAGACTAGGAGAGGCTGGGGGATGCTAGTGGAGGCTAGGAGAGGCTAGTGGAGGCTGGGGGATGCTAGTGGAGACTAGAGAGGCTAGGGGAGGCTAGTGGAGGCTGGGGATGCTAGTGGAGACTAGGAGAGGCTAGGGGAGGCTAGTGGAGGCTGGGGGATGCTAGTGGAGACTAGGATAGGATAGGGAGGCTAGTGGAGGCTAGGGGATGCTAGTGGAGACTAGGAGAGGCTAGGGGAGGCTAGTGGAGGCTGGGGATGCTAGTGGAGACTAGGGGGGCTAGTGGAGGCTGGGGGATGCTAGTGGAGGCTAGGAGAGGCTAGGGGGAGGCTAGTGGAGACTAGTAGAGGCTAGGGAGGCTATTGGAGGCTGGGGGATGCTAGTGGAGACTAGAAGAGGATGGGGATGTTAGTGAAGACTAGGAGAGGCTAGGGGAGAGTTTAGGAGAGGCTAGTGGAGGCTTGTGGAGGCTGGGGGATGCTAGTGGAGGCTAGGAGAGGCTAGTGGAGGCTGGGGGATGTTAGTGGAGGCTAGGAGAGGCTATTGGAGGCTGGGGGATGTTAGTGGAGTCTAGGAGAGGCTAGTGGAGGCTGAGGGGATGCTAGTGGGCTGAGTGGGGATGCTAGTGGAGGCTAGGAGAGGCTAGGGGGGCTAGTGGAGGCTGGGGGATGCTAGTGGAGACTAGATGGGGGCTAGTGGAGGCTGGGGGATGCTAGTGGAGGCTAGGAGAGGCTAGGGGGCTAGTGGAGGCTGGGGATGCTAGTGGAGA
>NC_060177.1:90298627-90371127 GCF_021184085.1 Oncorhynchus gorbuscha
AATGAAGACTAGGCTGGGGGATGCTAGTGGAGGCTAGGAGAGGCTAGGAGACTAGTGGAGGCTAGGGGATGCTAGTGGAGGCTAGGAGAGCCTAGTGGAGGATGGGGGAGGTTAGTGGAGGCTGGGGGATGCTAGTGGAGACTAGGAGAGGCTAGTGGAGGCTAGGGGATGCTAGTGGAGACTAGGAGAGGCTAGGGGAGGCTAGTGGAGGCTAGGGGATGCTAGTGGAGACTAGGATAGGATAGGGGAGGCTAGTGGAGGCTAGGGGATGCTAGTGGAGACTAGGAGAGGCTAGGGGAGGCTAGTGGAGGCTGGGGGATGCTAGTGGAGTCTAGGAGAGGCTAGTGGAGGCTAGGAGAGGCTAGGGGAGGCTGGTGGAGACTAGGAGAGGCTAGTGGAGGCTGGGGGGTGCTAGTGGAGACTAGGAGAGGCTAGTGGAGGCTGGGGGATGCTAGTGGAGATGAGGAGAGGCTAGTGGAGGATGGGGGATGCTAGTGGAGGCTAGGAGAGGCTAGTGGAGAATAGGGGAGGCTAGTGGAGGCTGGGGATGCTAGTGGAGACTAGGAGAGGGTACGGGAGGCTATTGGAGGCTGGGGGATGCTAGTGGAGACTAGAAGAGGATGGGGGATGTTAGTGAAGACTAGGAGAGGCTAGGGGAGAGTTTAGGAGAGGCTAGTGAAGGCTTGTGGAGACTAGAAGAGGATGGGGGATGTTAGTGAAGGGTAGGAGAGGCTAGGGAGACTTTAGGAGAGGCTAGTGGAGGCTTGTGGAGGCTGGGGGATGCTAGTGGAGGCTAGGAGAGGCTATTGGAGGCTGGGGGATGTTAGTGGAGTCTAGGAGAGGCTAGTGGAGGCTGAGGGGATGCTAGTGGAGGCTAGGAGAGACTTAGTGGAGGCTGGGGGATGCTAGTGGAGGCTAGGAGAGGCTAGGGGGGCTAGTGGAGGCTGGGTGATGCTTGTGGAGACTAGGGGGCTAGTGGAGGCTGGGGGATGCTAGTGGAGGCTAGGTGAGGCTAGTGGAGACTAGGAGAGGCTAGGAGAGGCTAGGGGGATGCTGGGGATGCTAGTGGAGACTAGAAGAGGATGGGGAGGCTAGTGGAGACTAGTAGAGGCTAGGGAGGCTATTGGAGGCTGGGGGATGCTAGTGGAGACTAGAAGAGGATGGGATGTTAGTGAAGACTAGGAGAGGCTAGGGGAGAGTTTAGGAGAGGCTAGTGGAGGCTTGTGGAGGCTGGGGGATGCTAGTGGAGGCTAGGAGAGGCTAGTGGAGGCTGGGGGATGTTAGTGGAGGCTAGGAGAGGCTATTGGAGGCTGGGGGATGTTAGTGGGAGTCCAGGAGAGGCTAGTGGAGGCTGAGGGGATGCTAGTGGAGGCTAGGAGAGGTTAGTGGAGGCTGGGGATGCTAGTGGAGGCTAGGAGAGGCTAGGGGGGCTAGTGGAGGTTGGGGGATGCTAGTGGAGACTAGGGGGCTAGTGGAGGCTGGGGGATGCTAGTGGAGGCTAGGTGAGGCTAGTGGAGACTAGGAGAGGCTAGGAGAGGCTAGGGGATGCTGGGGATGCTAGTGGAGACTAGAAGAGGATGGGGGATGTTAGTGAAGACTAGGAGAGGCTAGGGGAGAGTTTAGGAGAGGCTAGTGGAGACTTGTGGAGAATGGGGGATGCTAGTGGAGGCTAGGAGAGGCTAGTGGAGGCTGGGGGATGTTAGTGGAGACTAGGAGAGGCTAGGAGAGGCTAGGGATGCTGGGGATGCTAGTGGAGACTAGAAGAGGATGGGGGATGTTAGTGAAGACTAGGAGAGGCTAGGGGAGAGTTTAGGAGAGGCTAGTGGAGACTTGTGGAGGATGGGGATGCTAGTGGAGGCTAGGAGAGGCTAGTGGAGGCTGGGGGATGTTAGTGGAGACTAGGAGAGGCTAGTGGAGGCTAGTGGATGCTGAGGGGATGCTAATGGAAGCTGGGGGATGTTAGTGGAGACTAGGAGAGGCTGGGGGATGCTAGTGGAGGCTAGGAGAGGCTAGTGGAGGCTGGGGGATGCTAGTGAGACTAGGAGAGGCTAGGGGAGGCTAGTGGAGGCTGGGGATGCTAGTGGAGACTAGGAGAGGCTAGGGGAGGCTAGTGGAGGCTGGGGGATGCTAGTGGAGACTAGGATAGGATAGGGAGGCTAGTGGAGGCTAGGGGATGCTAGTGGAGACTAGGAGAGGCTAGGGAGGCTAGTGGAGGCTGGGGGATGCTAGTGGAGACTAGGGGGGCTAGTGGAGGCTGGGGGATGCTAGTGGAGGCTAGGAGAGGCTAGGGGAGGCTAGTGGAGACTAGTAGAGGCTAGGGAGGCTATTGGAGGCTGGGGGATGCTAGTGGAGACTAGAAGAGGATGGGGGATGTTAGTGAAGACTAGGAGAGGCTAGGGGAGAGTTTAGGAGAGGCTAGTGGAGGCTTGTGGAGGCTGGGGATGCTAGTGGAGGCTAGGAGAGGCTAGTGGAGGCTGGGGATGTTAGTGGAGGCTAGGAGAGGCTATTGGAGGCTGGGGGATGTTAGGAGTCTAGGAGAGGCTAGTGGAGGCTGAGGGGATGCTAGTGGAGGCTAGGAGAGGTTAGTGGAGGCTGGGGATGCTAGTGGAGGCTAGGAGAGGCTAGGGGGGCTAGTGGAGGCTGGGGGATGCTAGTGGAGACTAGGGGGCTAGTGGAGGCTGGGGGATGCTAGTGGAGGCTAGGTGAGACTAGTGGAGACTAGGAGAGGCTAGGAGAGGCTAGGGGATGGGGGATGCTAGTGGAGACTAGAAGAGGATGGGGGATGTTAGTGAAGACTAGGAGAGGCTAGGGAGAGTTTAGGAGAGGCTAGTGGAGCCTTGTGGAGGATGGGGATGCTAGTGGAGGCTAGGAGAGGCTAGTGGAGGCTGGGGGATGTTAGTGGAGACTAGGAGAGGCTAGGAGAGGCTAGGGGATGCTGGGGATGCTAGTGGAGACTAGAAGAGGATGGGGGATGTTAGTGAAGACTAGGAGAGGCTAGGGGAGAGTTTAGGAGAGGCTAGTGGAGACTTGTGGAGGATGGGGATGCTAGTGGAGGCTAGTAGAGGCTAGTGGAGGCTGGGGGATGTTAGTGGAGACTAGGAGAGGCTAGTGGAGGCTAGTGGATGCTGAGGATGCTAATGGAAGCTGGGGATGTTAGTGGAGACTAGGAGAGGCTGGGGGATGCTAGTGGAGGCTAGGAGAGGCTAGTGGAGGCTGGGGGATGCTAGTGGAGACTAGGAGAGGCTAGGGAGGCTAGTGGAGGCTGGGGATGCTAGTGGAGACTAGGAGAGGCTAGGGAGGCTAGTGGAGGCTGGGGGATGCTAGTGGAGCCTAGGATGGAGGATAGGGGAGGCTAGTGGAGGCTAGGGGATGCTAGTGGAGACTAGGAGAGGCTAGGGAGGCTAGTGGAGGCTGGGGGATGCTAGTGGAGGCTAGGAGAGGCTAGGGAGACTAGTGGAGGCTAGGGATGCTAGGGATGCTAGGAGAGCCTAGTGGAGAATGGTGGATGCTAGTGGAGGCTAGGAGAGGCTAGTGGAGGCTAGGGGATGCTAGTGGAGACTAGGAGAGGCTAGTGGAGGCTGGGGGATGCTAGTGGAGGCTAGGAGTGTCTAGTGGAGGCTAGGGAGGTCAGTGGAAGATGGGGGATGCTAGTGGAGACTAGGAGAGGCTAGTGGAGGCTAGGGGATGCTAGTGGAGACTAGGAGAGGCTAGGGAGGCTAGTGGAGGCTGGGGGATGCTAGTGGAGACTAGGATAGGATAGGGAGGCTAGTGGAGGCTGGGGAGACTAGGAGAGGCTAGTGGAGGCTAGGGGAGGCTAGTGGAGACTAGGAGAGGCTAGGAGAGGCTAGGGGATGCTGGGGATGCTAGTGGAGACTAGAAGAGGATGGGGGATGTTAGTGAAGACTAGGAGAGGCTAGGGGAGAGTTTAGGAGAGGCTAGTGGAGACTTGTGGAGGATGGGGATGCTAGTGGAGGCTAGGAGAGGCTAGTGGAGGCTGGGGGATGTTAGTGGAGACTAGGAGAGGCTAGTGGAGGCTAGTGGAGGCTGAGGGGATGCTAGTGGAGGCTGGGGGATGTTAGTGGAGACTAGGAGAGGCTGGGGGATGCTAGTGGAGGCTAGGAGAGGCTAGTGGAGGCTGGGGGATGCTAGTGGAGACTAGGAGAGGCTAGGGAGGCTAGTGGAGGCTGGGGATGCTAGTGGAGACTAGGAGGGCTAGGGAGGCTAGTGGAGGCTGGGGGATGCTAGTGGAGACTAGGAGAGGATAGCTAGTGGAGGCTAGGGGATGCTAGTGGAGACTAGGAGAGGCTAGGGAGGCTAGTGGAGGCTGGGGGATGCTAGTGGAGACTAGGGGGCTAGTGGAGGCTGGGGATGCTAGTGGAGGCTGGAGAGGCTAGGGGAGGCTAGTGGAGGTAGAGGCTAGGGAGGCTATTGGAGGCTGGGGGATGCTAGTGGAGACTAGAAGAGGATGGGGGATGTTAGTGAAGACTAGGAGAGGCTAGTTTAGGAGAGGCTAGTGGAGGCTTGTGGAGGCTGGGGGATGCTAGTGGAGGCTAGGAGAGCTAGTGGAGGCTGGGGGATGCTAGTGGAGGCTAGGAGAGGCTATTGGAGGCTGGGGGATGTTAGTGGAGTCTAGGAGAGGCTAGTGGAGGCTGAGGGGATGCTAGTGGAGGCTAGGAGAGGTTAGTGGAGGCTGGGGGATGCTAGTGGAGGCTAGGAGAGGCTAGGGGGCTAGTGGAGGCTGGGGGATGCTAGTGGAGACTAGGGGGCTAGTGGAGGCTGGGGAGGCTAGTGGAGGCTAGGTGAGACTAGTGGAGACTAGGAGAGGCTAGGAGAGGCTAGGGATGCTGGGGATGCTAGTGGAGACTAGAAGAGGATGGGGGATGTTAGTGAAGACTAGGAGAGGCTAGGGGAGAGTTTAGGAGAGGCTAGTGGAGACTTGTGGAGGATGGGGGATGCTAGTGGAGGCTAGGAGAGGCTAGTGGAGGCTGGGGGATGTTAGTGGATACTAGGAGAGGCTAGGAGAGGCTAGGGGATGCTGGGGATGCTAGTGGAGACTAGAAGAGGATGGGGGATGTTAGTGAAGACTAGGAGAGGCTAGGGGAGAGTTTAGGAGAGGCTAGTGGAGACTTGTGGAGGATGGGGGATGCTAGTGGAGGCTAGGAGAGGCTAGTGGAGGCTAGGGGATGCTGGGGATGCTAGTGGAGACTAGAAGATGATGGGGGATGTTAGATGTTAGTGCCTACGGAGCTGTGAGGGGAACGGCACCTCAGTACCTCCAGGCTCTGATCAGGCCCTAGGGGCACTGCGTTCATCCACCTCTTGCCTGCTCGCCTCCCTACCACTGAGGAAGGCTCCCGCTCAGCCCAGTCAAAACTGTTCGCTGCGCTGGCCCCCCAATGGTGGAACAAACTCCCTCACGACGCCAGGACAGCGGAGTCAATCACCACCTTCCGGAGACACCTGAAACCCCACCTCTTTAAGGAATACCTAGGATAGGCTAAGTAATCCCTCTCACCCCCCCTTTAAGATTTAGATGCACTATTGTAAAGTGACTGTTCCACTGGATGTCATAAGGTGAATGCACCAATTTGTAAGTCGCTCTGGATAAGAGCGTCTGCTAAATGACTTAAATGTAAATGTAAAAATGTAATGAAGACTAGGCTGGGGGATGCTAGTGGAGGCTAGGAGAGGCTAGGGGAGACTAGTGGAGGCTAGGGGATGCTAGTGGAGGCTAGGAGAGCCTAGTGGAGGATGGGGGAGGTTAGTGGAGGCTGGGGGATGCTAGTGGAGACTAGGAGAGGCTAGTGGAGGCTAGGGGATGCTAGTGGAGACTAGGAGAGGCTAGGGGAGGCTAGTGGAGGCTAGGGGATGCTAGTGGAGACTAGGATAGGATAGGGGAGGCTAGTGGAGGCTAGGGGATGCTAGTGGAGACTAGGAGAGGCTAGGGGAGGCTAGTGGAGGCTGGGGGATGCTAGTGGAGTCTAGGAGAGGCTAGTGGAGGCTAGGAGAGGCTAGGGGAGGCTGGTGGAGACTAGGAGAGGCTAGTGGAGGCTGGGGGGTGCTAGTGGAGACTAGGAGAGGCTAGTGGAGGCTGGGGGATGCTAGTGGAGATGAGGAGAGGCTAGTGGAGGATGGGGGATGCTAGTGGAGGCTAGGAGAGGCTAGTGGAGAATAGGGGAGGCTAGTGGAGGCTGGGGATGCTAGTGGAGACTAGGAGAGGGTACGGGAGGCTATTGGAGGCTGGGGGATGCTAGTGGAGACTAGAAGAGGATGGGGGATGTTAGTGAAGACTAGGAGAGGCTAGGGGAGAGTTTAGGAGAGGCTAGTGAAGGCTTGTGGAGACTAGAAGAGGATGGGGGATGTTAGTGAAGGGTAGGAGAGGCTAGGGGAGACTTTAGGAGAGGCTAGTGGAGGCTTGTGGAGGCTGGGGGATGCTAGTGGAGGCTAGGAGAGGCTATTGGAGGCTGGGGGATGTTAGTGGAGTCTAGGAGAGGCTAGTGGAGGCTGAGGGGATGCTAGTGGAGGCTAGGAGAGGTTAGTGGAGGCTGGGGGATGCTAGTGGAGGCTAGGAGAGGCTAGGGGGCTAGTGGAGGCTGGGTGATGCTTGTGGAGACTAGGGGGCTAGTGGAGGCTGGGGATGCTAGTGGAGGCTAGGTGAGGCTAGTGGAGACTAGGAGAGGCTAGGAGAGGCTAGGGGATGCTGGGGATGCTAGTGGAGACTAGAAGAGGATGGGGGAGGCTAGTGGAGACTAGTAGAGGCTAGGGGAGGCTATTGGAGGCTGGGGGATGCTAGTGGAGACTAGAAGAGGATGGGGGATGTTAGTGAAGACTAGGAGAGGCTAGGGGAGAGTTTAGGAGAGGCTAGTGGAGGCTTGTGGAGGCTGGGGATGCTAGTGGAGGCTAGGAGAGGCTAGTGGAGGCTGGGGGATGTTAGTGGAGGCTAGGAGAGGCTAGGAGGCTGGGGGATGTTAGTGGAGTCTAGGAGAGGCTAGTGGAGGCTGAGGGGATGCTAGTGGAGGCTAGGAGAGGTTAGTGGAGGCTGGGGGATGCTAGTGGAGGCTAGGAGAGGCTAGGGGGGGCTAGTGGAGGTTGGGGGATGCTAGTGGAGACTAGGGGGGGCTAGTGGAGGCTGGGGGATGCTAGTGGAGGCTAGGTGAGGCTAGTGGAGACTAGGAGAGGCTAGGAGAGGCTAGGGGATGCTGGGGATGCTAGTGGAGACTAGAAGAGGATGGGGGATGTTAGTGAAGACTAGGAGAGGCTAGGGGAGAGTTTAGGAGAGGCTAGTGGAGACTTGTGGAGAATGGGGGATGCTAGTGGAGGCTAGGAGAGGCTAGTGGAGGCTGGGGGATGTTAGTGGAGACTAGGAGAGGCTAGGAGAGGCTAGGGATGCTGGGGGATGCTAGTGGAGACTAGAAGAGGATGGGGGATGTTAGTGAAGACTAGGAGAGGCTAGGGAGAGTTTAGGAGAGGCTAGTGGAGACTTGTGGAGGATGGGGATGCTAGTGGAGGCTAGGAGAGGCTAGTGGAGGCTGGGGGATGTTAGTGGAGACTAGGAGAGGCTAGTGGAGGCTAGTGGATGCTGAGGGGATGCTAATGGAAGCTGGGGGATGTTAGTGGAGACTAGGAGAGGCTGGGGGATGCTAGTGGAGGCTAGGAGAGGCTAGTGGAGGCTGGGGGATGCTAGTGGAGACTAGGAGAGGCTAGGGGAGGCTAGTGGAGGCTGGGGATGCTAGTGGAGACTAGGAGAGGCTAGGGGAGGCTAGTGGAGGCTGGGGGATGCTAGTGGAGACTAGGATAGGATAGGGGAGGCTAGTGGAGGCTAGGGGATGCTAGTGGAGACTAGGAGAGGCTAGGGGAGGCTAGTGGAGGCTGGGGGATGCTAGTGGAGACTAGGGGGGCTAGTGGAGGCTGGGGGATGCTAGTGGAGGCTAGGAGAGGCTAGGGAGGCTAGTGGAGACTAGTAGAGGCTAGGGAGGCTATTGGAGGCTGGGGGATGCTAGTGGAGACTAGAAGAGGATGGGGGATGTTAGTGAAGACTAGGAGAGGCTAGGGGAGAGTTTAGGAGAGGCTAGTGGAGGCTTGTGGAGGCTGGGGGATGCTAGTGGAGGCTAGGAGAGGCTAGTGGAGGCTGGGGGATGTTAGTGGAGGCTAGGAGAGGCTATTGGAGGCTGGGGGATGTTAGTGGAGTCTAGGAGAGGCTAGTGGAGGCTGAGGGGATGCTAGTGGAGGCTAGGAGAGGTTAGTGGAGGCTGGGGGATGCTAGTGGAGGCTAGGAGAGGCTAGGGGAGGCTAGTGGAGGCTGGGGATGCTAGTGGAGACTAGGGGGGCTAGTGGAGGCTGGGGGATGCTAGTGGAGGCTAGGTGAGACTAGTGGAGACTAGGAGAGGCTAGGAGAGGCTAGGGGATGCTGGGGATGCTAGTGGAGACTAGAAGAGGATGGGGGATGTTAGTGAAGACTAGGAGAGGCTAGGGGAGAGTTTAGGAGAGGCTAGTGGAGCCTTGTGGAGGATGGGGGATGCTAGTGGAGGCTAGGAGAGGCTAGTGGAGGCTGGGGGATGTTAGTGGAGACTAGGAGAGGCTAGGAGAGGCTAGGGGATGCTGGGGATGCTAGTGGAGACTAGAAGAGGATGGGGGATGTTAGTGAAGACTAGGAGAGGCTAGGGGAGAGTTTAGGAGAGGCTAGTGGAGACTTGTGGAGGATGGGGGATGCTAGTGGAGGCTAGTAGAGGCTAGTGGAGGCTGGGGGATGTTAGTGGAGACTAGGAGAGGCTAGTGGAGGCTAGTGGATGCTGAGGGGATGCTAATGGAAGCTGGGGGATGTTAGTGGAGACTAGGAGAGGCTGGGGGATGCTAGTGGAGGCTAGGAGAGGCTAGTGGAGGCTGGGGGATGCTAGTGGAGACTAGGAGAGGCTAGGGAGGCTAGTGGAGGCTGGGGATGCTAGTGGAGACTAGGAGAGGCTAGGGGAGGCTAGTGGAGGCTGGGGGATGCTAGTGGAGCCTAGGATAGGATAGGGAGGCTAGTGGAGGCTAGGGGATGCTAGTGGAGACTAGGAGAGGCTAGGGAGGCTAGTGGAGGCTGGGGGATGCTAGTGGAGGCTAGGAGAGGCTAGGGGAGACTAGTGGAGGCTAGGGGATGCTAGTGGATGCTAGGAGAGCCTAGTGGAGAATGGTGGATGCTAGTGGAGGCTAGGAGAGGCTAGTGGAGGCTAGGGGATGCTAGTGGAGACTAGGAGATGCTAGTGGAGGCTGGGGGATGCTAGTGGAGGCTAGGAGTGTCTAGTGGAGGCTAGGGGAGGTCAGTGGAAGATGGGGGATGCTAGTGGAGACTAGGAGAGGCTAGTGGAGGCTAGGGGATGCTAGTGGAGACTAGGAGAGGCTAGGGAGGCTAGTGGAGGCTGGGGGATGCTAGTGGAGACTAGGATAGGATAGGGGAGGCTAGTGGAGGCTGGGGGAGACTAGGAGAGGCTAGTGGAGGCTAGGGGAGGCTAGTGGAGACTAGGAGAGGCTAGGAGAGGCTAGGGGATGCTGGGGGATGCTAGTGGAGACTAGAAGAGGATGGGGGATGTTAGTGAAGACTAGGAGAGGCTAGGGGAGAGTTTAGGAGAGGCTAGTGGAGACTTGTGGAGGATGGGGGATGCTAGTGGAGGCTAGGAGAGGCTAGTGGAGGCTGGGGGATGTTAGTGGAGACTAGGAGAGGCTAGTGGAGGCTAGTGGATGCTGAGGGGATGCTAATGGAAGCTGGGGGATGTTAGTGGAGACTAGGAGAGGCTGGGGGATGCTAGTGGAGGCTAGGAGAGGCTAGTGGAGGCTGGGGGATGCTAGTGGAGACTAGGAGAGGCTAGGGAGGCTAGTGGAGGCTGGGGATGCTAGTGGAGACTAGGAGAGGCTAGGGGAGGCTAGTGGAGGCTGGGGGATGCTAGTGGAGACTAGGATAGGATAGGGGAGGCTAGTGGAGGCTAGGGGATGCTAGTGGAGACTAGGAGAGGCTAGGGGAGGCTAGTGGAGGCTGGGGGATGCTAGTGGAGACTAGGGGGGGCTAGTGGAGGCTGGGGGATGCTAGTGGAGGCTAGGAGAGGCTAGGGGAGGCTAGTGGAGACTAGTAGAGGCTAGGGAGGCTAGGAGGAGGCTGGGGGATGCTAGTGGAGACTAGAAGAGGATGGGGGATGTTAGTGAAGACTAGGAGAGGCTAGGGGAGAGTTTAGGAGAGGCTAGTGGAGGCTTGTGGAGGCTGGGGGATGCTAGTGGAGGCTAGGAGAGGCTAGTGGAGGCTGGGGGATGTTAGTGGAGGCTAGGAGAGGCTATTGGAGGCTGGGGGATGTTAGTGGAGTCTAGGAGAGGCTAGTGGAGGCTGAGGGGATGCTAGTGGAGGCTAGGAGAGGTTAGTGGAGGCTGGGGGATGCTAGTGGAGGCTAGGAGAGGCTAGGGGGGGCTAGTGGAGGCTGGGGGATGCTAGTGGAGACTAGGGGGGGCTAGTGGAGGCTGGGGGATGCTAGTGGAGGCTAGGTGAGACTAGTGGAGACTAGGAGAGGCTAGGAGAGGCTAGGGGATGCTGGGGATGCTAGTGGAGACTAGAAGAGGATGGGGGATGTTAGTGAAGACTAGGAGAGGCTAGGGGAGAGTTTAGGAGAGGCTAGTGGAGACTTGTGGAGGATGGGGGATGCTAGTGGAGGCTAGGAGAGGCTAGTGGAGGCTGGGGGATGTTAGTGGAGACTAGGAGAGGCTAGGAGAGGCTAGGGGATGCTGGGGATGCTAGTGGAGACTAGAAGAGGATGGGGGATGTTAGTGAAGACTAGGAGAGGCTAGGGGAGAGTTTAGGAGAGGCTAGTGGAGACTTGTGGAGGATGGGGGATGCTAGTGGAGGCTAGGAGAGGCTAGTGGAGGCTGGGGGATGTTAGTGGAGACTAGGAGATGCTAGTGGAGGCTAGGGAGCCTGTGGAGGATGGGGGAGGCTAGTGGAGGCTGGGGGATGCTAGTGGAGACTAGGAGAGGCTAGTGGAGGCTAGGGGATGCTAGTGGAGACTAGGAGAGGCTAGGGGAGGCTAGTGGAGGCTAGGGGATGCTAGTGGAGACTAGGATAGGATAGGGGAGGCTAGTGGAGGCTAGGGGATGCTAGTGGAGACTAGGAGAGGCTAGGGGAGGCTAGTGGAGGCTGGGGGATGCTAGTGGAGTCTAGGAGAGGCTAGTGGAGGCTAGGAGAGGCTAGGGGAGGCTGCTGGAGACTGGAGAGGCTAGTGGAGGCTGGGGGTGCTAGTGGAGAGGCTAGTGGAGGCTGGGGGATGCTAGTGGAGACTGAGGAGAGGCTAGTGGAGGATGGGGGATGCTAGTGGAGGCTAGGAGGCTAGTGGAGAATAGGGGAGGCTAGTGGAGGCTGGGGATGCTAGTGGAGACTAGGAGAGGCTAGGAGGCTATTGGAGGCTGGGGGATGCTAGTGGAGACTAGAAGAGGATGGGGGATGTTAGTGAAGACTAGGAGAGGCTAGGGAGAGTTTAGGAGAGGCTAGTGGAGGCTTGTGGAGACTAGGAGGATGGGGGATGTTAGTGAAGGGTAGGAGGAGGCTAGGGGAGACTTTAGGAGAGGCTAGTGGAGGCTTGTGGAGGCTGGGGGATGCTAGTGGAGGCTAGGAGAGGCTATTGGAGGCTGGGGGATGTTAGTGGAGTCTAGGAGAGGCTAGTGGAGGCTGAGGGGGGATGCTAGTGGAGGCTAGGAGAGGTTAGTGGAGGCTGGGGGATGCTAGTGGAGGCTAGGAGAGGCTAGGGGGGCTAGTGGAGGCTGGGTGATGCTTGTGGAGACTAGGGGGCTAGTGGAGGCTGGGGGATGCTAGTGGAGGCTAGGTGAGGCTAGTGGAGACTAGGAGAGGCTAGGAGAGGCTAGGGGATGCTGGGGATGCTAGTGGAGACTAGAAGAGGATGGGGGATGTTAGTGAAGACTAGGAGAGGCTAGGGAGAGTTTAGGAGAGGCTAGTGGAGACTTGTGGAGGATGGGGATGCTAGTGGAGGCTAGGAGAGGCTAGTGGAGGCTGGGGGATGTTAGTGGAGACTAGGAGAGGCTAGGAGAGGCTAGGGGATGCTGGGGATGCTAGTGGAGACTAGAAGAGGATGGGGGATGTTAGTGAAGACTAGGAGAGGCTAGGGAGAGTTTAGGAGAGGCTAGTGGAGACTTGTGGAGGATGGGGGATGCTAGTGGAGGCTAGGAGAGGCTAGTGGAGGCTGGGGGATGTTAGTGGAGACTAGGAGAGGCTAGTGGAGGCTAGTGGATGCTGAGGGGATGCTAATGGAAGCTGGGGGATGTTAGTGGAGACTAGGAGAGGCTGGGGGATGCTAGTGGAGGCTAGGAGAGGCTAGTGGAGGCTGGGGATGCTAGTGGAGACTAGGAGAGGCTAGGGGAGGCTAGTGGAGGCTGGGGATGCTAGTGGAGACTAGGAGAGGCTAGGGGAGGCTAGTGGAGGCTGGGGGATGCTAGTGGAGACTAGGATAGGATAGGGAGGCTAGTGGAGGCTAGGGGATGCTAGTGGAGACTAGGAGAGGCTAGGGAGGCTAGTGGAGGCTGGGGGATGCTAGTGGAGACTAGGGGGCTAGTGGAGGCTGGGGGATGCTAGTGGAGGCTAGGAGAGGCTAGGGGAGGCTAGTGGAGACTAGTAGAGGCTAGGGAGGCTATTGGAGGCTGGGGGATGCTAGTGGAGACTAGAAGAGGATGGGGGATGTTAGTGAAGACTAGGAGAGGCTAGGGGAGAGTTTAGGAGAGGCTAGTGGAGGCTTGTGGAGGCTGGGGGATGCTAGTGGAGGCTAGGAGAGGCTAGTGGAGGCTGGGGGATGTTAGTGGAGGCTAGGAGAGGCTATTGGAGGCTGGGGGATGTTAGTGGAGTCTAGGAGAGGCTAGGGAGGCTGAGGGGATGCTAGTGGAGGCTAGGAGAGGTTAGTGGAGGCTGGGGGATGCTAGTGGAGGCTAGGAGAGGCTAGGGGGGCTAGTGGAGGCTGGGGGATGCTAGTGGAGACTAGGGGGGGCTAGTGGAGGCTGGGGGATGCTAGTGGAGGCTAGGTGAGGCTAGTGGAGACTAGGAGAGGCTAGGAGAGGCTAGGGGATGCTGGGGATGCTAGTGGAGACTAGAAGAGGATGGGGGATGTTAGTGAAGACTAGGAGAGGCTAGGGGAGAGTTTAGGAGAGGCTAGTGGAGACTTGTGGAGGATGGGGGATGCTAGTGGAGGCTAGGAGAGGCTAGTGGAGGCTGGGGGATGTTAGTGGAGACTAGGAGAGGCTAGGAGAGGCTAGGGGATGCTGGGGATGCTAGTGGAGACTAGAAGAGGATGGGGGATGTTAGTGAAGACTAGGAGAGGCTAGGGGAGAGTTTAGGAGAGGCTAGTGGAGACTTGTGGAGGATGGGGGATGCTAGTGGAGGCTAGGAGAGGCTAGTGGAGGCTGGGGGATGTTAGTGGAGACTAGGAGAGGCTAGTGGAGGCTAGTGGATGCTGAGGGGATGCTAATGGAAGCTGGGGATGTTAGTGGAGACTAGGAGAGGCTGGGGGATGCTAGTGGAGGCTAGGAGAGGCTAGTGGAGGCTGGGGGATGCTAGTGGAGACTAGGAGAGGCTAGGGAGGCTAGTGGAGGCTGGGGATGCTAGTGGAGACTAGGAGAGGCTAGGGAGGCTAGTGGAGGCTGGGGGATGCTAGTGGAGACTAGGATAGGATAGGGGAGGCTAGTGGAGGATAGGGGATGCTAGTGGAGACTAGGAGAGGCTAGGGAGGCTAGTGGAGGCTGGGGATGCTAGTGGAGACTAGGAGGGCTAGTGGAGGGGGATGCTAGTGGAGGCTAGGAGAGGCTGGGAGGCTAGGGAGACTAGTAGAGGGGGAGGCTATTGGAGGCTGGGGGATGCTAGTGGAGACTAGAAGAGGATGGGGGATGTTAGTGAAGACTAGGAGAGGCTAGGGGAGAGTTTAGGAGAGGCTAGTGGAGGCTTGTGGAGGCTGGGGATGCTAGTGGAGGCTAGGAGAGGCTAGTGGAGGCTGGGGGATGTTAGTGGAGGCTAGGAGAGGCTATTGGAGGCTGGGGGATGTTAGTGGAGTCTAGGAGAGGCTAGTGGAGGCTGAGGGGATGCTAGTGGAGGCTAGGAGAGGTTAGTGGAGGCTGGGGGGATGCTAGTGGAGGCTAGGAGAGGCTAGGGGGCTAGTGGAGGTTGGGGGATGCTAGTGGAGACTAGGGGGCTAGTGGAGGCTGGGGGATGCTAGTGGAGGCTAGGTGAGGCTAGTGGAGACTAGGAGAGGCTAGGAGGGCTGGGGATGCTGGGGATGCTAGTGGAGACTAGAAGAGGATGGGGGATGTTAGTGAAGACTAGGAGAGGCTAGGGGAGAGTTTAGGAGAGGCTAGTGGAGACTTGTGGAGAATGGGGGATGCTAGTGGAGGCTAGGAGAGGCTAGTGGAGGCTGGGGGATGTTAGTGGAGACTAGGAGAGGCTAGGAGAGGCTAGGGGATGCTGGGGGATGCTAGTGGAGACTAGAAGAGGATGGGGGATGTTAGTGAAGACTAGGAGAGGCTAGGGGAGAGTTTAGGAGAGGCTAGTGGAGACTTGTGGAGGATGGGGGATGCTAGTGGAGGCTAGGAGAGGCTAGTGGAGGCTGGGGGATGTTAGTGGAGACTAGGAGAGGCTAGTGGAGGCTAGTGGATGCTGAGGGGATGCTAATGGAAGCTGGGGGATGTTAGTGGAGACTAGGAGAGGCTGGGGGATGCTAGTGGAGGCTAGGAGAGGCTAGTGGAGGCTGGGGGATGCTAGTGGAGACTAGGAGAGGCTAGGGGAGGCTAGTGGAGGCTGGGGATGCTAGTGGAGACTAGGAGAGGCTAGGGGAGGCTAGTGGAGGCTGGGGGATGCTAGTGGAGACTAGGATAGGATAGGGGAGGCTAGTGGAGGCTAGGGGATGCTAGTGGAGACTAGGAGAGGCTAGGGAGGCTAGTGGAGGCTGGGGGATGCTAGTGGAGACTAGGGGGGCTAGTGGAGGCTGGGGGATGCTAGTGGAGGCTAGGAGAGGCTAGGGGAGGCTAGTGGAGACTAGTAGAGGCTAGGGGAGGCTATTGGAGGCTGGGGGATGCTAGTGGAGACTAGAAGAGGATGGGGGATGTTAGTGAAGACTAGGAGAGGCTAGGGGAGAGTTTAGGAGAGGCTAGTGGAGGCTTGTGGAGGCTGGGGGATGCTAGTGGAGGCTAGGAGAGGCTAGTGGAGGCTGGGGGATGTTAGTGGAGGCTAGGAGAGGCTATTGGAGGCTGGGGGATGTTAGTGGAGTCTAGGAGAGGCTAGTGGAGGCTGAGGGGATGCTAGTGGAGGCTAGGAGAGGTTAGTGGAGGCTGGGGGATGCTAGTGGAGGCTAGGAGAGGCTAGGGGGCTAGTGGAGGCTGGGGGATGCTAGTGGAGACTAGGGGGCTAGTGGAGGCTGGGGGATGCTAGTGGAGGCTAGGTGAGACTAGTGGAGACTAGGAGAGGCTAGGAGAGGCTAGGGGATGCTGGGGATGCTAGTGGAGACTAGAAGAGGATGGGGGATGTTAGTGAAGACTAGGAGAGGCTAGGGGAGAGTTTAGGAGAGGCTAGTGGAGACTTGTGGAGGATGGGGATGCTAGTGGAGGCTAGGAGAGGCTAGTGGAGGCTGGGGGATGTTAGTGGAGACTAGGAGAGGCTAGGAGAGGCTAGGGGATGCTGGGGATGCTAGTGGAGACTAGAAGAGGATGGGGGATGTTAGTGAAGACTAGGAGAGGCTAGGGGAGAGTTTAGGAGAGGCTAGTGGAGACTTGTGGAGGATGGGGGATGCTAGTGGAGGCTAGGAGAGGCTAGTGGAGGCTGGGGGATGTTAGTGGAGACTAGGAGAGGCTAGTGGAGGCTAGTGGATGCTGAGGGGATGCTAATGGAAGCTGGGGGATGTTAGTGGAGACTAGGAGAGGCTGGGGGATGCTAGTGGAGGCTAGGAGAGGCTAGTGGAGGCTGGGGGATGCTAGTGGAGACTAGGAGAGGCTAGGGGAGGCTAGTGGAGGCTGGGGATGCTAGTGGAGACTAGGAGAGGCTAGGGGAGGCTAGTGGAGGCTGGGGGATGCTAGTGGAGCCTAGGATAGGATAGGGGAGGCTAGTGGAGGCTAGGGGATGCTAGTGGAGACTAGGAGAGGCTAGGGGAGGCTAGTGGAGGCTGGGGGATGCTAGTGGAGGCTAGGAGAGGCTAGGGGAGACTAGTGGAGGCTAGGGGATGCTAGTGGATGCTAGGAGAGCCTAGTGGAGAATGGTGGATGCTAGTGGAGGCTAGGAGAGGCTAGTGGAGGCTAGGGGATGCTAGTGGAGACTAGGAGATGCTAGTGGAGGCTGGGGGATGCTAGTGGAGGCTAGGAGTGTCTAGTGGAGGCTAGGGGAGGTCAGTGGAAGATGGGGGATGCTAGTGGAGACTAGGAGAGGCTAGTGGAGGCTAGGGGATGCTAGTGGAGACTAGGAGAGGCTAGGGGAGGCTAGTGGAGGCTGGGGGATGCTAGTGGAGACTAGGATAGGATAGGGGAGGCTAGTGGAGGCTGGGGGAGACTAGGAGAGGCTAGTGGAGGCTAGGGGAGGCTAGTGGAGACTAGGAGAGGCTAGGAGAGGCTAGGGGATGCTGGGGGATGCTAGTGGAGACTAGAAGAGGATGGGGGATGTTAGTGAAGACTAGGAGAGGCTAGGGGAGAGTTTAGGAGAGGCTAGTGGAGACTTGTGGAGGATGGGGGATGCTAGTGGAGGCTAGGAGAGGCTAGTGGAGGCTGGGGGATGTTAGTGGAGACTAGGAGAGGCTAGTGGAGGCTAGTGGATGCTGAGGGGATGCTAATGGAAGCTGGGGGATGTTAGTGGAGACTAGGAGAGGCTGGGGGATGCTAGTGGAGGCTAGGAGAGGCTAGTGGAGGCTGGGGGATGCTAGTGGAGACTAGGAGAGGCTAGGGAGGCTAGTGGAGGCTGGGGATGCTAGTGGAGACTAGGAGAGGCTAGGGGAGGCTAGTGGAGGCTGGGGGATGCTAGTGGAGACTAGGATAGGATAGGGAGGCTAGTGGAGGCTAGGGATGCTAGTGGAGACTAGGAGAGGCTAGGGGAGGCTAGTGGAGGCTGGGGGATGCTAGTGGAGACTAGGGGGGGCTAGTGGAGGCTGGGGGATGCTAGTGGAGGCTAGGAGAGGCTAGGGGAGGCTAGTGGAGACTAGTAGAGGCTAGGGGAGGCTATTGGAGGCTGGGGGATGCTAGTGGAGACTAGAAGAGGATGGGGGATGTTAGTGAAGACTAGGAGAGGCTAGGGGAGAGTTTAGGAGAGGCTAGTGGAGGCTTGTGGAGGCTGGGGGATGCTAGTGGAGGCTAGGAGAGGCTAGTGGAGGCTGGGGGATGTTAGTGGAGGCTAGGAGAGGCTATTGGAGGCTGGGGGATGTTAGTGGAGTCTAGGAGAGGCTAGTGGAGGCTGAGGGGATGCTAGTGGAGGCTAGGAGAGGTTAGTGGAGGCTGGGGGATGCTAGTGGAGGCTAGGAGAGGCTAGGGGGCTAGTGGAGGCTGGGGATGCTAGTGGAGACTAGGGGGGCTAGTGGAGGCTGGGGGATGCTAGTGGAGGCTAGGTGAGACTAGTGGAGACTAGGAGAGGCTAGGAGAGGCTAGGGGATGCTGGGGATGCTAGTGGAGACTAGAAGAGGATGGGGGATGTTAGTGAAGACTAGGAGAGGCTAGGGGAGAGTTTAGGAGAGGCTAGTGGAGACTTGTGGAGGATGGGGGATGCTAGTGGAGGCTAGGAGAGGCTAGTGGAGGCTGGGGGATGTTAGTGGATACTAGGAGAGGCTAGGAGAGGCTAGGGGATGCTGGGGATGCTAGTGGAGACTAGAAGAGGATGGGGGATGTTAGTGAAGACTAGGAGAGGCTAGGGGAGAGTTTAGGAGAGGCTAGTGGAGACTTGTGGAGGATGGGGATGCTAGTGGAGGCTAGGAGAGGCTAGTGGAGGCTGGGGGATGTTAGTGGAGACTAGGAGAGGCTAGTGGAGGCTAGTGGATGCTGAGGGGATGCTAATGGAAGCTGGGGGATGTTAGTGGAGACTAGGAGAGGCTGGGGGATGCTAGTGGAGGCTAGGAGAGGCTAGTGGAGGCTGGGGGATGCTAGTGGAGACTAGGAGAGGCTAGGGAGGCTAGTGGAGGCTGGGGATGCTAGTGGAGACTAGGAGAGGCTAGGGAGGCTAGTGGAGGCTGGGGGATGCTAGTGGAGCCTAGGATAGGATAGGGGAGGCTAGTGGAGGCTAGGGGATGCTAGTGGAGACTAGGAGAGGCTAGGGGAGGCTAGTGGAGGCTGGGGGATGCTAGTGGAGGCTAGGAGAGGCTAGGGGAGACTAGTGGAGGCTAGGGGATGCTAGTGGATGCTAGGAGAGCCTAGTGGAGAATGGTGGATGCTAGTGGAGGCTAGGAGAGGCTAGTGGAGGCTAGGGGATGCTAGTGGAGACTAGGAGATGCTAGTGGAGGCTGGGGGATGCTAGTGGAGGCTAGGAGTGTCTAGTGGAGGCTAGGGGAGGTCAGTGGAAGATGGGGGATGCTAGTGGAGACTAGGAGAGGCTAGTGGAGGCTAGGGGATGCTAGTGGAGACTAGGAGAGGCTAGGGGAGGCTAGTGGAGGCTGGGGGATGCTAGTGGAGACTAGGATAGGATAGGGGAGGCTAGTGGAGGCTGGGGGAGACTAGGAGAGGCTAGTGGAGGCTAGGGGAGGCTAGTGGAGACTAGGAGAGGCTAGGGGAGGCTAGTGGAGACTAGGAGAGGCTAGGGGAGGCGAGTGGAGGCTGGGGGATGCTAGTGGAGACTATGAGAGGCTAGTGAAGGCTAGGTGAGGCTACGGGAGGCTAGTGGAGGCTGGGGGATTCTAGTGGAGGCTAGGAGAGGCTAGTGGAGGCTGGGGGATGCTAGTGGAGGCTATTAGAGGCTAGGGGAGGCTGGGGATGCTAGTGGAGACTAGGAGAGGCTGGGGGATGTTAGTGGAGACTAGGAGAGGCTAGGGGAGACTAGGAGAGGCTAGTGGAGGCTGGGGGGTGCTAGTGGAGGCTAGGAGAGGCTAGTGGAGGCTGGGGGATGTTAGTGGAGACTAGGAGAGGCTAGTGGAGGCTAGTGGAAGCTGGGGGATGCTAGTGGAGGCTAGGAGAGGCTAGTGGAGACTAGGAGAGGCTAGTGGAGGCTGGGGGATGCTAGTGGAGGCTAGGGGAGGCTAGTGGAGGCTAGGAGCGTCTAGGGGAGACTAGATGAGGGAGGGCTGTTTGAAATGGATACTTCTGAACCTAGATTTGCTTTCACAGCCTTGTTAGCTCATCTAAGGTTTGTGCCACTATGCAATGCCTGTAAATGTCCAGCTGTTTAGATCTGGCAAGACTAAGTATTAAAAGTTATTTATTCTAAGCTGTTTATTTGATTAGGCTAGACTCCATTCAATGTGTCCAGTTAGATGTATCCATCTGATTCTTAGTTGTTTGTTGTGTACATGTGTCACACACACCGTATAGTTAGGTGATTATTTTCTGTTAGGTTTAACGATCAGCTAAAACATTAAACATAGAAAGTAATGTCCAATTTGCATAGAGAAAGAGAACAATGCTACAGACAGACAGACAGACAGACAGACAGACAGACAGACAGACAGACAGACAGACAGACAGACAGACAGACAGACAGACAGACAGACAGACAGACAGACAGACAGACAGACAGACAGACAGACAGACAGACAGACAGACAGACAGACAGACAGACAGACAGAGACAGACAGACAGACAGACAGACAGACAGACAGACAGACAGACAGACAGACAGACAGACAGACAGACAGACAGACAGACAGACAGACAGACAGACAGACAGAATGACAGACATTCAGAACCACATTCCTGTAAAGCTTAGAAACGATCTCATGTTAAATACTGTTGAAGTAATATGGCTACAGGTTCATCTGCCTCAACTAAAGTCCATTCTGGTGGGAAGCTGCTATACACCACCAAGTGCTAACAGTCAGTATCTGGATAATATGTGTGAAATACTTGGTAATGTACAGTGTGTGATATCAACAGAGAGATATATTTTCTTGGTGATTTAAATACTGACTGGTTTTCATCAAGCTGCCCACTCAAGAAAAAGATTCAAACTGTAACCAGTGCCTGCAACCTGGTTCAGGTTATCAGTCAACCTACCAGGGTCGTTACAAACAGCACAGGAATGACATCATCAACATGTATTGATCACATCTTTACTAATGCTGCAGATATTTGCTTTAAAGCAGTATCCAGATCCATAGGATGTAGTGATCACAATATAGTAGCCATATCTAGGAAAAACCAAAGTTCCAAAGGTGGGGCCCTAATATAGTGTATAAGAGGTCATACAATAAGTTTTGTAGTGATTCATATGTTGAGGAATTAAGGAATAGTTGCTGGTCTGTGGTGTGTAATGAGGAGCAAACAGACGCTGCTCTTGGCACATTTATGAAATTGCTTATTCCAGCTACTAATAAACAATGCACCCATTATGAAACGGAATGTAAAAACTGTTAAATCCCTGTCAATTGATGATGAATTGAACAATTGTCTAAAGAGATGAGACAAAAGGAATTTCAAATAAGTGTGGCTGCACAACTGATTAACTTGCGTACTGCAAATTGAGAAATCACGTGACTAAACTGAATAAAAAGAAGAAGAAACTACACTATGAAACAAAGATAAATTACATAAAGAATGATAGTAAACAGCTTTGGCGCACCTTAAAATACATTTTGGGCAAAAAGGCAAACTCGTCTCCATCATTCATTGAATCAGATGGGTCATTCATCACAAAACCCACTGACACTGGCAATTACTTGAATTCATTTTTCATTATCGAGATTAGCCAATTTAGGCTAATACATGCCAGCAACAAGCATTGACACAACACATCCAAGTATAACTGATCAAATTATGAAAGACAAGCAGTGTAATTTTGAATTCTGTAAATTGAGTGTGGAAGAAGGGAAAATTGTTGTTGTTGTCTATAAACAATGACAAGCCACCAGGGTCTGACAACTTGGATGGAAAATTACTGAGGATAATAGCGGATGATATTATCACCCCTATTTGCAACATCTTCAATCTAAGCCTACTAGAAAGTGTTTTTCCTCAGGCCTGGAGGGAAGCCAAAGTTATTCCCCTACCTAAGAATAGTAAATCCCCCTTAAATGGCTCAAATAGCCGACCAATCAGCCTGTTACCAACCCTTAGTAAACTTCTGGAAAAAAATATGTTTGACCACATACAATGCTATTTTACAGTAAACAAATTGAAAACAGACTTTCAGCACGTTTATAGGGAAGGACATTCAACAAGCACAGAACTTACAAAAATGACTGATGATTGGCTGAGAGAAATTGATGATAAAATGATTGTGGAGCTGTTTTGTTAGACTTCAGTGCAGATTTTGACATTATTGATCACAGTCTGCTGATGGAAAATTGTATGTGTTATGACTTTACTCCCACTACTCTAAAATGGAAGCCTCTCCAAAATAATCCAGTTAGAATGAGGAATCCCCCAGGGTAGCTGTCTAGGCCCCTTTACTTTTTTCAATCTTTATTATTGACATGCCACTGACCTTGAGTAAAGCCAGTGTGTCTACGTATGTGGAAGACTCAACACTATACTACAGCAAGTAAAATCACTGCAACACACTTAATTAACAAAGAGCTGCAGTTAGTTTCAGAATAGGTGGCAAAGAATAAGTTAGTCCTAAATATTTATAAAACTAAAAGCATTTAATTTGGGACAAATCATTCACTATACCCTAAAATTCAACTAAAACTTCTAATGAATAATGCGGCCATTGAGCCAGTTGAGGTGACTAAACTGCTTGGAGTAACCCTGGATTATAAAACTGTCATGATCAAAACATATTGATAGAACAGCAGCTAAGATGGGGAGAAGTCTGTCAATAATAAAGCGCAGCTCTGCCTTTTAAACAACACTATCAACAAGGTCCTACAGGCTCTAGTTTTGTCACACTTGGAATACTTTTCTGTAGTGTGGTCAGGTGCCACAAAGAGGGACCTCTGAAATATACAATTGTCTCAGAACAGGGCAGCATGGCTGGCCCTTAAATGTACATGGAGAACTAACGTTAATAATATGCATGTAAATCTCTCACGGCTCAAAGTGGAGGAGAGATTGACTTAATCACCTCTTGTTTTTGTAAAAAGTGTTGACAAGCTGAATGCACCGAGATGTCTGTTTGAACTATTGGCACACAGCTCAGACACCCATGACTACCCCATAAGACATGCCACCAGAGGTCTGTTTAAACTACTAGCACACAGCTCAGACACCCATTCATACCCCACAAGACATGCCACCAGAGGTCTGTTTAAACTACTAGCACACAGCTCAGACACCCATTCATACCCCACAAGACATGCCACCAGAGGTCTGTTTAAACTACTAGCACACAGCTCAGACACCCATTCATACCCCACAAGACATGCCACCAGAGGTCTGTTTAAACTACTAGCACACAGCTCAGACACCCATTCATACCCCACAAGACATGCCACCAGAGGTCTGTTTAAACTACTAGCACACAGCTCAGACACCCATTCATACCCCACAAGACATGCCACCAGAGGTCTGTTTAAACTACTAGCACACAGCTCAGACACCCATTCATACCCCACAAGACATGCCACCAGAGGTCTGTTTAAACTACTAGCACACAGCTCAGACACCCATTCATACCCCACAAGACATGCCACCAGAGGTCTGTTTAAACTACTAACACACAGCTCAGACACCCATTCATACCCCACAAGACATGCCACCAGAGGTCTTTTTAAACTACTAGCACACAGCTCAGACACCCATTCATACCCCACAAGACATGCCACCAGAGGTCTGTTTAAACTACTAGTAAACAGCTCAGACACCCATACATACCCCACAAGACATGCCACCAGAGGTCTCTTCACAGTCCCCAAGTCCAGAACAGACTATGGGAGGTGCACAGTACTACATAGAGCCTTGACTACATGGAACTCTACTCCACATCAGGTAACTGATGAAAACAGTAGAATCGGATTTTTAAAATGTGTTGGCCAAGAAGTGGAGCACAGAGGAGTGTGGAGAGGGAAGCATGGGGAGAGGGAGGCATTGGGGAGAGGGGGGCATGGGGAGAGGAGTTCTGGGGAGAGGGAGGCATGGAGAGAGGAGGCATGGGGAGAGGAGTTCTGGGGAGAGGGAGGCATGGGGAGAGGAAGCATGGGGAGAGGGAGGCATGGGGGAGAGTGAGGCATGGGGAGAGGGAGACATGGGAGAGGGAGGCATGAGGAGAGGAGTTCTGGGGAGAGGGAGGCATGGAGAGAGGAGGCATGGAGAGAGGAGGCATGGGGAGAGGGAGACATGGGAGAGGGAGGCATGAGGAGAGGAGTTCTGGGGAGAGGGAGACATGGGGAGAGGGAGGCATGGTGAGAGGAGGCATGGGGGAGAGGAGGCATGGGGAGAGGGAGGCGTGGGGGAGAGGGAGGCATGGGGAGAGGGAGACATGGGGAGAGGGAGACATGGGGAGAGGGAGACATGGGGAGAGGAGGCATGGGGAGAGGAGTCACGGGGGAGGAGGCACGGGAGAGGGAGACATGGGGGAGAGGGAGGCATGGGGAGAGGGAGACATGGGGAGAGGGAGACATGGGGGAGAGGGAGGCATGGGGAGAAGGAGACATGGGGGAGAGGGAGACATGGGGAGAGGGAGACATGGGGAGAGGAATCATGGGGGAGATGGGAGGCATGGGGAGAGGGAGGACATGGGGAGAGGGAGGCATGGGGAGAGGGAGGCATGGGGAGAGGGAGGCATGGGGAGAGGGGAGGCATGGGGAGAGGGAGGCATGGGGAGAGGGAGGCATGGGGAGAGGAGGCATGGGGAGAGGGAGGCATGGGGAGAGGGAGGCATGGGGAGAGGGAGGCATGGGGAGAGGGAGGCATGGGGAGAGGAGGCATGGGGGAGAGGGAGGAATGGGGAGAGGGAGGCATGGGGAGAGGGGAGTCATGGGAGGAGGCATGGGGAGAGGGAGGCATGGGGGAGAGGGAGGAATGGGGGAGAGGAGGCATGGGGGAGAGGGAGTCATGGGGAGGAGGCATGGGGAGAGGGAGGCATGGGGGAGAGGAGTCATGGGAGGAGGCATGGGGAGAGGGAGGCATGGGGGAGAGGGAGGAATGGGGGAGAGGAGGCATGGGGAGAGGGAGTCATAGGGAGGAGGCATGGGGAGAGGGAGGCATGGGGAGAGGGAGGCATGGGGGAGAGGGAGGCATGGGGACATGGGGTAGAGGGAGGCAAGGGGAGAGGGAGGCATGGGGAGAGGGAGGCATGGGGGAGAGGGGGGAGGAATGGGGAGAGGGAGACATGGGGGAGAGGGAGGCATGGGGAGAGGAGGCATGGGGAGAGGAGTCATGGGGGGAGGCATGGGGAGAGGGAGACATGGGGGAGAGGGAGGCATGGGGAGAGGGAGACATGGGGGAGAGGGAGACATTGGGAGAGGGAGACATGGGGGAGAGGGAGGCATGGGGAGAGGAGGAATGGGGGGAGGAGGCATGGGGAGGGGAGGCATGGGGAGAGGGAGGCATGGGGAGAGGGAGAGGGAGGCATGAGGAAGAGGGCGGTATGGGGGAGAGGGAGAAGGAGGCATGAGAGAGAGGGAGGCTTGGGGGAGAGGAAGACTTGGGGCAGAGGGAGGCTTGGGGGAGAGGAAGACTTGGGGGAGAGGAAGACTTGGGGGAGAGTGCCTTAGACCGCTGCGCCACTCGGGAGCCTACAAAACATGTTCACTTCTGTATCATTTAATAGTTTTTTCTTACCAAGTTACACTTCTCAAAATGCACCGAATTTGGTGGAAGGACCATTAAAGGACCATACAGTGGATTATGCATTCCTTCCATGCAGAGAGCTGCACAAAATGGAACCTGGGTCTACCACAGTGCCATTTGATTGATTGGTATCCATAATTTGGATCTATTCACCTGGAGTTATTCGTTGATGTGTTTTGAGGACTGTGTCATGTCCATCTGACTCTGTGAGCTAGATAAAAGTGTGAATTCATCTGTCTACACTTCAGCGTTTGAGGGATCTGAGAATGGACATCTGATGATGCGTACTTGGGTGTAGTTCACATTATTTCCGCGTGATGTCACTGTTGAGCTATATTTTGACGTTTCAGCGTATTGTTCAGTGTTTCTCATTGTGGGTCATTCTCCTGGCAACTGTTAACGATAGATAGGCCTACATATCTGCACAATGCAAATTAATGTATCCAAATAATGACATTGAAATATTTTATGAATTTCAATAAAGTGTAAAACCTAGGCTACATTTATTAGCCTTTGTGGCCTTAAATTGTTGTTTTTTGTGTGTTTTTAAAAAACATTTGTTCATGATCGTAGTGTAAATAGTACGAATAGCGTTTATGTGTTCTAGCTATCCTCTTACGATAAAGGGACCTTCATTTCACTGTGAATCAATAGTCACCTCTAAAACACCAGGACTTGTGACTTCACATAGAATAATAGATTTGATTCTAATGCATCGGATTTATTATATCCACATAATGAGATGTAGCCAGTAGGCCTTTTATAGGCTTACGGAAAGGGGAGGGTATATAGGTCTAGTGGGTTACGAAGAAAAACCTACCGCATCTAAGTGGTTTATTTATTTATTTTTCTATTTGATCAAATTGAAATTATTTTATTAATCCTAAATATTTGCAGGGTTGCTGATATTCTTTGGATTTAACAATACATATGTTATTGGTAGGCATATTGGACGGTGAATGCAACCGTAATGCTCATGGGAATTTTATTTTATTTCATAGAAAGAGTACAGCTTCTATTGCCCGTGCGAGTAATCTCTGCACGGCATTTCTCCTTTGTTATGTGAAGGAGTTTGAGAGGGAAAGAGCCTTTTAGAATGCCATGCCAAGCTATTTGCTCTCATTATGTGGTAGTGGCGTTGGAGACCAACGTATCACCTGTCTTGGAAAAAGATTGAACACCTTATGTAACTTGATAGGGATGCGTTGTAGTATTTGCAAGCTATTACACGAAATAGAATAATTCTGTAAGCCTAACGGTATGTGAGAATATGTAGAGTTGCAGCGCACTCACACTCATTTCCGGGTTACTAAAACAGATATCACACCAGCATATACAAGTAAACAGGAAAACGATTTTATTTTGTTGAAATATTACTAAAACTACTACTACTAATAATAATACCTATCAGTTTTCTTATTATTAATAACAATAAGTAGTGATATTACTAGGGCAATATTTAGTCTCGCTTGGTCAGAGAAATTCGACAATGCAGGCGCGTCCTCTCTAATCCTCCTCTTGATAACAGAATACAGAATAGAAAGAGAAAACAGAAACCACTACATACACTATTGTGTATTTCTTGACAAAGCACTAGGCCTTTACCCGTGAAAACATGGTTATTTATGATTTTAATCGACAACAAAAAAAACATTTTGTTTTATACTACAAGATTTGTTTTAGGAGCTAGTCGCTCTGGATAAGAGCGTCTGCTAAATGACTTAAATGTAAATGTAAATGTATAACATCGTGTTAACGGACCCATGTCTGTCATGTTAACCTTTCTTGCAAACAGTGAGCGAGTGTTTGAGATGTTTTTTAGTTCGTTTTTTTTTTGTTTTACATTTTGGGATCGAATTTGGCCGGTTGTCCCACAAAATCATAATTGCATACTTATCGGTTATGGGTTTAAATGGTTATGTCTTTGTCACACTGAAGTTTAAACCCTTATAATCAAATATAATATTCATTAATATTCTATACATACCTGAAACTCAACTGCCTCAATTCCCCTGCATATTGACTTCGTGCCGGTACTCCTGGTACATAGCCTCGTTATTGTTATTTTATCGTGTTAGTATTTCCTTTTTTTGTGTCCTAAAGCTTCATACTTTTTAACTCTGCGTTGTTGGGACAGAGGCTCGTCAGTCAGCATTTCAATGTAAAGTCTACACCTGTTGTATTCGGCGCATATAACAAATAAAATGTCATTTCCTTTAAGTTGTTATTTTGTAAGAACACAAGGTTCCACACACATAGATGAAAATAAAGCTATTTTATTGTCAAAGCATTCAACATGATTCAGATAAACTATCAAGTCGTACATTTCACTGATTTCAGCATGAAGGACAAAACCCTGAAACTATTCCCCACTGACACAAAATATCACACTTTGTATTTCAAACAAAAAAAAACATGTATTTACATTGTACCTGTATAATCTTCATCTTATTTATATCGACTTTTATTATACTCCGCACTCTGAAATATAGTCAGTGTGTCTGACGTCACATCCCCATTTGTGTCAATAATATTTAACCTTTTAAAGTGAACATGGGGGAAAAAAAGTTATTGAATACTAAACCATGTAATGTAACTATTTTTTATTATCATTTTCTATATATGTATGTATATAATATAAAATACAACTTACTGTACATTTAAATTACACATATTCTTATCTTCCCTTATTTCCCAAATTGTAAGTGCTTCATAAGATAAATAGAGTCCTTTCTCAAAGTCAAAAAATGCATTTGCATACACTCAAATAAAGAAACATGACATTTTGAAAAATAAACAAAAAACAGACTGAAGGAAAATAACAACTGTCTGTGTTGAAAGTGGAAACAAGTGCTCTGTTTAAGTGGTGTATATCCAGCCAGTCAGTCAGCCAGTCAACCAGTCAGTCGGCTTGCCAGTCAGTTAGCCAGTCAGCCAGTCATTCAGTCAGTCAGTCAGCTAGCCAGCCAGCCAGTCAGCCAGTCAGTCAGTCAGCTAGCCAGCCAGTCAGCCAGTCAGCCTGTCAGCCAGTCAGCCAGTCAGTCAGCCAGTCAGCCAGTCAGCCAGTCAGCCAGCCAGCCAGTCAGCCAGTCAGCCAGCCAGCCAGCCAGCCAGCCAGCCAGCCAGCCAGCCAGCCAGCCAGTCAGTCAGTCAGCCAGTCAGTCAGTCAGTCAGTCAGTCAGCTAGCCAGCCAGTCAGTCAGTCAGTCAGTCAGCCAGTCAGCCAGTCAGCCAGCCAGCCAGCCAGTCAGCCTGTCAGTCAGTCAGCCAGTCAGCCAGTCAGCCAGTCAGTCAGCCAGTCAGCCAGCCAGCCAGTCAGTCAGTCAGTCAGTCAGTCAGCCAGCCAGTCAGCCAGTCAGCCAGTCAGCCAGTCAGCCAGTCAGCCAGTCAGCCAGCCAGTCAGTCAGCCAGTCAGTCAGTCAGTCAGTCAGTCAGTCAGTCAGCCAGTCAGTCAGTCAGTCAGTTAGTAATTCCATGTCTGTTTACCAGATGGTAAAAAAGTTCCTCCCCATGGTCAGTGATGTGATAACCTTTTCCCACTATATTGCCGACCCAAACCGTACTGTGCTGAATTGGCTCGGGTATATGATCTTCCATTGTCCTTTATACTCTTTCCCAGTAACTTCATGGATGACCGAGCCATACTGTGCTGGCCCGGCTACAGTATTTTCTTTACACAGTGTCCTTTGTGGAAAAGGTTTCCTTCATCTGATGCAAGTCCGTAACCCAGCTCAGCTTGGCTCAGCTCAGCTTGGCTCAGTTCAGCTTGGCTCAGTTCAGCTTGGCCTAGCAGTGTGAAAACGGTTTGCTATTGATCTAAAGGTCAGTTGTGGGAGGTCATGTGACGCGAGAGGTGGTGCCTCTCCCTGAACGACTCGTTACAGATTGGACACTTGAGTTTCTCCTCGCGCCTCCTCTTAACCATCGGCTCCATGGCCAACTCCTTCTTGTGGTGCGACCTCATGTGATACACCAGGTCAGAGGTCATCCTGAAGGAGGCGTTGCACTTGGCGCACCAGTTCTGGGCGGGCAGACACAGAGAGGTGAAGGAGGGGGGGAGTAAGGTTAATGCTGAGGGCATCTGCAGCTGGATGGGGCCCTGGCTCTTAGGCCAGAAGGCTGTGGCAGCAGCCGCTGCGTAGAGGAACGGGCTCTGCTTGGACATGGCGCCCGGCACGGGGCAGTTGGTGCTCAGCTCGGCGCCATGGAGTTTGGCGGCCAGGTGGTCTGCCTGGTAGAGTCTGGAGGAGGAGATGGTGTCGCCCACCGCCGGGTGGCAGTCTAGCAGTTTAGGCGTGGTCATGACCAGAGGAGAGATCTGGGAGAAGGAGGAGGTAGCGTGGCGTGAGGGTTGGCTGAATGCGCTCTTCCTTTCTCCGCTGTTCCCCCCACCGTGCTGTGCTACGGAGGTGAAGGCGCTCCCTAGCGGAGAGGCCTCCATGCGGGTCTGTGGCTGGACAGGCTGAGTCTCCGACAGAACCTGCCTGATGTTGAGATGCTTCTCCTGGGGAGGGTTGTTGACGGGGCCGGGCCGACCTCCGTCCTTGTTTTCGGCGTTGGAGCTCTGGAGGTTTTTGGTGCCGCCACTGGTACCGTGTGTCTTTAGGCTCTGTGGAGACTTCTTGACCTCGGTGAAGGCGCTGCGTTTACCCTCACCACCTGACTCAGTGGATCCCGACCCTGGTGGGGAGAACGTAGGCCCTCGTCTGTTCTCCTCCAGGCCGTAGGCTCCCCGGTAGTTCTGTGCCGAGCTAGCCAGCTCCTCCTTAGACTTGAGCGACTGAGACAGACTTAGAGAGGCCCTGCTACCACCCCTGTCCCTCTCTCTATCCCTGTCCTCTACCTCTGAGAACTTCCTCTTCCCAGAGCTCTCGCTGCGTATCTCAGCCTCGCGGTCGCTGGGTGGGCTAGTCCGGCTGTTCTCTAGGTCCCTGGCTAGGTTATGGAAGTCTGTGGAGGGTTTGGCGTTGTCCCCCTCCGAGCGACCCAGTTTAGGGCTTGCCCTGGTGGGTGTGGTAGTTGTAAGGATGGGGTTAGGGTGCTCAGTGCTTGGCTCCTTACTGGGGACCTCCTCGTCCACATCGCCTGCTGCCATGCTCTGTAGTCTCTTGGTGCAGCGAAACCTCAGGTGGGCAAGGAAAGGGAACTCGAATTGAAAGCGCTGGTTGCAGTCAGGACACGAATAGGGAGCAGACCCTGAAAACGGAGGGAAATAATGTCAGTCATTCAGAAAGAAGCTCTGTAGTAGGATATCTCCCTGAAAAACACCACTGTAATGTTTTGTTATAGGACTATAAGCTACTAATTATTATCAATTATAAATTATAAATAAAGAAGATTTATTAAATGTTTTTTTTAAACAAATGAATTTACCCTAAAAGGAAATGATACTGTGGGTGTAAATGCCAGGATGTGTTACGATATGACCTAATTAAACACTAACAGCGGGGTTATTATGCTCTTGAACTTGAGCTTCAAATCAACAGTATTCCTCAAGTTTTGTTTAATGATGCCGCAAAAGTGCAACGCAAACGCCTATATATACAAATAATAAGCCGAGTACCAGGTCATGCTACAATTGTAACTCACCCTTGGCCTTGACCGGAGCTTTACCGGCACTGAGCAACAGCAGCAGCTCAATCAGGTCTTTCCCGTACCAGACCAACAGCTCCTCGTCCTTCTCGATCCTCCGGAGAGACCGGTAGAACAGCTGACCGTTCTTCACGTAGGCCTCAAGGTTCTGCTCGTCCCGGTCCCGCGCCGACTGCACGAGCCGCAGCCACATCAAGCCCTCAGACGTGCTGTTGGCTGCTGACGTGTCCACCTGCACGGTCAAACCGTGACAGAGAGCGAGGCAAATCGGTTAGTGGGACCGAAACGAGAAGTCCGTGCGCCAGTATTCATTCTAACCGTTACGCATAGGCTGTCCAATTTTTTATTTTTAAATAGGCTATTTTTCATGTGTTTTGGCTGTGCAACACTCAATATGCATTATACTTACATGCGATCTTGTAAGATAAGACCTCCAATAGGTTCTAATCTAATGGCTACCCAGAATATTTGCATTGAACCCCCCCCCCCCTATTCTACGCTGCTACTACTCTCTGTTAATATCTATGCATCGTCACTTCAATAACTCTGCCTACATGTACATATTACCTCAATTACCTCGACATCGGTGCCCCCCGCACATTGACTTTGTACCGGTACCCCCTGTATATAGACTCCACATTGACTCTCTATCGGTACCCCCTGTATATAGACTCCACATTGACTCTCTATCGGTACCCCCTGTATATAGCCCCGCTATTGTTATTTTACAGATACTCTTTAATTATTTGTTATTCTTATCTCTTACTTTTCTTTTGGGGGGGGGGGGTATTTTCATAAAACTGCATTGTTGGTTAAGTGCTTGTAAGTAAGCATTTCACTGTAAGGTCTACACACCTGTTGTATTCGGAGCATGTGACTAATAAAGTTTGATTTGATTTTAATACATAGAGTATACCCTGTCACTCCGACTTCATGAGAAATAGAAATGTGAAACTATACTGTGCTTTCTTGTTGGTGAAACGTGATCAATAATGATAGAATCAACCACGGCAGACAATTTAATTCAGTCTGAAGAAGGAGACTGTAATAACATCGTAAATAAATAATAGTATCATTATTATCATTCTAGAAAAATCATAATATTTGTCTTTCCTTACCCTGAATATGTATGGCGCCGTTCGTTTGTCCGTTGATTTGAGCGCTACGAAGGCTATGCTGTCATACAACGACGTGTGGCTCAAAACACAAGGTCCGAAAATGGCATTTTCTGGTATGTCACATGTGGTGTAGACACTGGTGAATATATCCGTTAGACACTGCTGCACGGCTTTAGCGTCGCCGTCCCAAACCAACTTCTGTGAGCTGGATTCCTCCATCCTTGACTATTGGTTGTGAACAGAACAGACAAAGAGAAAGAATGAATTAAGATACAATATACTAATGTCTAGAGATGATGATGAGGTCAAATAAACTGACACTTTGTGCGAGGGTTGGCTAAATGCATGTAGTCAGCTGGACTAGGAAAGGGAATTTTTGTGGAGCCGGTCGTTTTAATTAATTGAAGTCTATTGTAGGATGAGAATGGCCTATCAATTTCAAAGAGCATGGTTGGTTGCCTATTTTCCGCGGAAATTCCCAGATGCTGATGAAATAGCTGTTAATTAGGAGAAAATTAATGCATGGTCCTAAAACGGAATAGGAACAATGGTGTAACATTTTTTATATTTTTTTATAATTACGATAAACATATACAACCAGAACATTAATACAATAATGCTAATACAATGAGTGCATTATTACAAGCATTTCACTACACCCGCAAAAACATCTGCTAATCACGTGTTTTAAATGTGAGAAATAAAAAATAGATTTGATTTGATGATAGTAATACAAAAATAATCCAATATCAACGTAATGATAATAATGACATTGATACTAATATATTATCACTGTCTCTAAAGTATTATTATTTATAGGCCTAACATGAATTATAGAGATGTATTATTTCAATTAGGCTTATTATGTGGTCCTTCTGTAGCTCAGTTGGTAGAGCATGGCGCTTGTAACGCCAGGGTAGTGGGTTCGATCCCCGGGACCACCCATACGTAGAATGTATGCACACATGACTGTAAGTCGCTTTGGATAAAAGCGTCTGCTAAATGGCATATATTATTATTATATATTATTATTATTATTACTACTATTATTACAAAGGCTTTACTACACTGGATGTGCAAACGGAACTGTGCATTCATCTCAAACCCTCATTTCTAAGTGTGTAACCTAATTATTTAAATGTAGCCTCTGGTAGAGGAAGAAAAAAAAAAATAGCAATAAGAAACGGTAAGGTCCGTAATAAAATCGAAAGAGCAATATCGAATGGATTTGGAAGTGGACTGTCAATGTCACCGGTTTCATGTCAGACAACCTTTCACTCTATCCTACACGCGCTCCCAACGTATGTCCCCTCATTACCATAATCCACCACGTTCCCTCTCGAGACTGTAATTAAGGCAGCACGCAGAGTGTATTTACGGGTGACCAGTTTCTCTGGCCTCACTGAATTATACAGCTGAATTATACAGCTGAATTATACAGCTGTGATCTACCTTTGCTTTGCCACTTGTTCCGTATAGGCCGGTGTAAACACATCCCGGAGACACGTGCACGCAGGCAACAACAAACACAAAAATAGCCGTGTGTCTAGATGAATGTCTGGCAAATAATAATAACGATAACGATTCAACTTTTGTATTTTCAAAATTCATTATATTTGTGCATGTTAATTTTAATGTCATGTTATCTTAATTTTATGCACATATGCAAATGTTTTTATAATTGTTTTCTTCTAAATCGTGCTACCTTGCCTTTAACACCAACCATGCGTCCAGATCTCAAGAGCTTATTAACCAAAACCTACTTAATAATATTTGGCATGTAATAATGATCATTTGTCATGTAAAATATATATAACGACAAAATGTTGTAAAATATTGAAACGTGTTGATACGTTGAACATGCCTAAATGTCCCCATATCAATGAGATGTTACTTCTCGTCCGCTGTTTGATGATGGATCGTTAGTTTTCCATTCATTTGCTCACAGTGTCTGAGCCTAAAAGCAACAACAAAAAATGAACAGCTGTCTGCAATGCATATCAAACAAAATGATCCTCTTTCAAATGCCGCTTTATAGTGAAACATTATCATTCAAAAAACGTACCGGCCCTCGAACCAAAGTAGCTTTTCTCTTCGGCTGCGTGGGTTGAGAGAAACTACTTTAGAGCTATAGCCTACGATCCTGTTCTCCTATTTAGCCGATTATATATCAAAAACATTTTAACAAAATGCTACCCTTCAACTAAAGACCACCGCTTTCAGAAAAAAAGCAATTTTTTCGCTCCATCTCCTATATAACCCTGTCTTTTGTGACTTTAAAGGTCGCTCTCGCACCAAGGGAAAGCCACACAAAAGGTCCAATGAATATGCATCTGAGCTAAATGAGAGAGAATAGCACCCGGAATGTATGCGCATCCATAAAATGGATGAGGCCAACCCATTCAACCTTCTGCCTCCTATTTCAGAGCGTGTTTTACTCCTATATCCGGGTGCCTTGTCAGTCTAAAAAAAAACTGCCCTAAATCAACGCAAGAGCTGAATTGCCGATTGTCTGCTTGCCCCCAACATCTGCGGAGCGATGTCTCCAACAGGACACGGTGCTCCATTCATGGGATGCTGACTTGGCTACTGCTTTGTGGCGGTGCCTGCCCGTCTTTCTGTCGCTGCAAAACAACCCCTCTATCAAACACCGGCTCTGGCTACGTACCTTTTTTTGTTGACAATAAATAATAATCCACCAAAGTGATGCTTGAATCAATATGCCGCCTCGGAGAGCAGGTTTCGATGCGTCCTCCGCGTCAGTACATGTCCCTGTGTGGTCGTTTGAAAGTGACAGTGGTGCCGCTGATATCGCCCTTTGCTGAGAGGCAGAGAGAGAGAGAGAGAGAGAGAGAGAGAGAGAGAGAGAGAGAGAGAGAGAAAGAGATGCGTGCAGAAGGGGCGCGATGCACTGGCTGACTGGCACACACACACACACTTTTTGTTTGCAGCACATAATCTACCCAATGAGGCGTGTCACTCACCGTCTCCTCCCTTTAACTCTTTACTGTCCGACTGTCATTGGATGAGATTTATAGGCCGTATAGGCTACAGCTACAGCCTCGTGCCATAACCTCCCCGAGCGCCTTTTTCTGTTATTATACTGTTGTTTCAGTTTGCGCGAGCACAGCATAAAGCCATTCATATAAGATTTATTAACGATTTTTAAACCGATTGACTCCCAAAGTAGGGTTGTGTTTTATTTCTACTAAATTGTCCATACACAATGGATTGTAGCTACACTTAAGCCCTATTATTCATGTTGAGGTTTTATTAAGGTTTGTTTACTATAATTATTTATTATTTTTAACATTTTTATTTCCCTATTATTTTTTTATGATTATAATTATTATATGAATAGCTTATTGAAGTTCAATTAAAGTCAGCAATATGAACGCCCCATAAATGAAAATAGATATCAATATCATTCCGTCACCTTACCATTACTAGCATCTGAAGTTTCCACAGCCACGTACGGCGCTTTGCCCTGCAGGGAGGCGGCAGCCTAGTGGACACCTGCCTGGCTCGCGCCCAGCGTCCGGAGGAAAAGCCGGGCATCGTCGTTATGGAGACGGTGGGGACACGGTCGAGCCGTTCCACCGCTGGGCCAACCGACTGATGATCAGCTGTGTTAGAGAAAGCGGTTTAAGGTCAGGCTATAGTGAGTAGCCTTGGCGTACTATGTGATTTACTATCTGTTATTGTCATGTCCCATGACTACCTCATTTGCATTCTCTGGCCCGAAAGTTTTTTTTTTTTTAAACCAGCTAATCTTAATATAGGAAAGATCAGCCACCTGAACAACTCTGGTGGTCTGAAGGAAGATGTTACATTTAGTCGCTTAATGACATCGTAATATGTGACAAAGCACATATAGTGTCAGGTAACCAAAGCAATGACGTTTCATGATTTTAAATCACTGCCTCCAGCGCTAGGCTTAAATACTTCCGCCATAGATCCCAAAGTTTCAGAAGTTGTCCGAATTAATTGACCAGAAATAATTAACTTAAGAGCATCCATCCTTCCATCCATCCTTTCATCTTTCCATCCATCCAACCTTCCGTGCATTTAAGTCTTTAGGTAGTTACTACGCACATGAGCTCATGTACCAGAGTCTACATTTTCAAGCTTTATCTTTAAAGAACAAAGGTTGTAAGGAAATCATATTGCGCATTCATATCCATAGCAGGCGCACATCTGTATTCTAATGTCTAATACTGTTCTATTATGTTGTGTTCTAATGTCTAATACTGTTCTATTATGTTGTGTTCTAATGTATTATTCTATTCTGTTCTATTCTATTCTATTCTATTATGTTCTGTTCTGTTCTGTTCTATTCTGTTCTGTTCTGTTCTGTTCTGTTCTGTTCTGTTCTATTCTGTTCTGTTCTGTTCTGTTCTGTTCTGTTCTGTTCTGTTCTATTCTATTCTATTCTGTTCTGTTCTATTCTATTCTGTTCTATTCTGTTCTATCTGTTCTGTTCTATTCTGTTCTGTTCTATTCTGTTCTATTCTATTCTATTCTGTTCTATTTGTTCTGTTCTATTCTGTTCTATTCTATTCTATTCTATTCTGTTCTGTTCTGTTCTATCTGTTCTATTTGTTCTGTTCTATTCTATTCTATTCTGTTCTATTCTATTCTATTCTATTCTATTCTATTCTATTCTATTCTATTCTGTTCTATTCTATTCTATTCTATTCTATTCTATTCTATTCTATTCTATTCTATTCTATTCTATTCTATTCTATTCTGTTCTGTTCTGTTCTATCTGTTCTATTTGTTCTGTTCTATTCTGTTCTATTCTATTCTATTCTATTCTATTCTATTCTGTTCTGTTCTGTTCTGTTCTATCTGTTCTATTTGTTCTGTTCTATTCTATTCTATTCTGTTCTATTCTATTCTATTCTATTCTATTCTGTTCTGTTCTATTCTGTTCTGTTCTATCTGTTCTATTTGTTCTATTCTATTCTATTCTGTTCTATTCTATTCTATTATGTTCTGTTCTGTTCTGTTCTATTCTGTTCTGTTCTGTTCTGTTCTATTCTGTTTAGTTCTATTTTGTTCTATCCTGTTCTGTTTTCTTCTGTTGTTTTCTATTCTATTCTATTGTTGCATTTCTGTATTTTGAGAGCATGTGGTTTCAATCTGGTTGTAAGCCTGATGAATTCCGGGGCAAGGTATTGGTTTGGAAGGAGTCATTTCATGTGATGTACAGTAAGTTCACCAGGAACTAACTCTAACCCTACAGCTGATGAGGCAGAGGTGGCACTGTCATGCAACTAATGTGAAGGTAATGTACTGGAGCCCACAGTGCTATTCCAGTCAGTTCATTTCACCCCAATGTATATGAACAAATCCTTAAACCAATCATTGAACAAATAATGGTTAAAACACAATTCAGATAGGGCTAGTTATCAAAGCATTCTCAGGAAAGCTGAAGCTGGCTTCAGTGTGAAGATATGATGATGCTGAAGTTGCTTTGCTCTCCAGTCTTTATTTAACATGGCATAACAATATCCTAGCTGACAAACAAACGGGTCAAAACATAAAGCATCCTACTGCATGATGCATGAAACATACTGCAATTTGTATCGGTCCGTTCACCCTATCAGCTCTACTGGCTGGTGAACTCAGAGTAAAGAGGCGCTGATTGAGGATCAGATCCCTCACACCCACGTAATCTTAGTAATTATAATGTGGAAGTCGAGACTGATCTAAGATCAGCATTACAACTCTGAGACACTTTTTGAATTCGGCTCATACTTAGTAACACAACCCACTGTCTGAAGACAACGGTAGTGTAAAATACTGTACGTCATGTTGCCTAGACAATGGTGTCATAAACAGATTTAGAATCCAGCTCCGATGATGTAGTTCTGTCTATTTCTCTGAGGTTTCATCTCAATGTCACTAACCTGTATTAATGAAGGTTGAATGGATTTATTTCCCTCTATCTCTCCTTACTACAATGACATAAACCAAATGATTAACAAAAGCTATATTTAGTAATATTTCTCATAATTGTTATTATTTCTGACAGCTTCATGATTTTTTCACAATTTTGTTGGACCTATCTGGATAATTACAACATAGAAGGCTCCAGTGTCAACTGAGCATTACAGTAGAATTACAGCAGTAGACTATAGAATATCATTTCTATAGAATTATAGAACTATAGAATATCATTTCTATAGAATTATAGAACTATAGAATATCATTTCTATAGAATTATAGAACTATATAATATCATTTCTATAGAATTATAGAACTATATAATATCATTTCTATAGAATTATAGAACTATAGAATATCATTTCTATAGAATTATAGAACTATAGAATATCATTTCTATAGAATTATAGAACTATAGAATATCATTTCTATAGAATTATAGAACTATAGGATAGAGTAGCTATATAATTATAGAACTATAGAATATAATTTCTATAGAATTATAGAACTATAGAATATAATTTCTATAGAATTATAGAACAATAGAATATAATTTCTATAGAATTATAGAACTATAGGATAGAGTAGTTATATAATTATAGAACTATAGAATATACTTTCTATATAATTTTAGAACTATAGAATAGAGTAGCTATATAATTATAGAACTATAGAATATAATTTCTATATAATTATAGAACTATAGAATAGAGAAGCTATATAATTGTAGAACTATAGAATATAATTGCTATAGAATTATTGAACTATTGAATAGAATAGTAGAATACCACTGAAATGTGGAATCTCATTCCTCAGAGCAAAACTGCATTAACTTAAATGTTCTATTTACATGAAGTCATTGTCTGTATATATTCTGGGGCAGAAACAGATTGATGTGTTAGTAGGGAATGTCATCCTGCTCAGTGCAGTCCTGCTTAGCCAAGCACGATAAGGCCCTGTTCCCATACACTGCCTGAATTAAAGACACAAAGCCTGCCCAATCAGGAGCCATCTGCTGGGACCAGAGCACCACATCATGATGATGGTGGAGGCAAGGGGCTGGCCTGGGCCTGAACAGAATGGCTGTCCCCCCCCCCCCAACACACACACACACTCATTGTTTTACTACAAATGGCCCCATTTTATACTAGTGGTTTAAGAGCGCCTGCTGCCTCCTCTATACACACACACACACACACACACACACACACACACACACACACACACACACACACACACACACACACACACACACACACACACACACACACACACACACACACACACACACACACACACACACACACACACACACACACACACAACATAAACACAAACACACACACACACACACAACATAAACACAAACACACACCCTTTAGTGTCAAATGCAGCACGTGGCCCAGCCAAGGAGGACAATATTCATAAATGCTAATTGCAGACTAATTGTGAGGTCACCCATTCACAGTGACAACCCACTGGGCACACACTGGTTGAATCAACGTTGGTTCCACGTCATTTCAAAAATATTACAACGAACCAACGTGGAATAGACATTGAATTGACATCACAATGTCAACAAAATCAGAATAATGTAAATAAATAGAACACATATAACGAGGATAATTGATCCTTGTATTAATTCATTTCATAATCTGACACTATTAAACAAATTTGTTTGTCCCTAAAACCATTGTTTTCCTCTATTCTATCGGTCATCTAGTTTATGTAAATTACTTAATGGTGACAACACCCTTATGATCCCATGACAAGACAAAATGTCTCTCTCTCTCACACACACACACACACACACACACACACACACACACACACACACACACACACACACACACACACACACACACACACACACACACACACACACACACACACACACACACACACACACACACACACACACACACACACACACACACACACACACTCTAAGGAAGAGCTCATATACTCATAATTCCAACAGGATCCCCATTAGGCGAGTCCATGGTGCCACACCACACGTAGGTCACATGTCAGAACACGCAACACATAGGTCACATGTCAGAACACACAACACGTAGGTCACATGTCAGTACATACACACAACACGAAGGTCACATGTCACACAACACATAGGTCAAATGTCAGAACACGCAACACATAGGTCACATGTCAGGACACACAGCACGTAGGGCACATGTCAGAACACACAACACGTAGGTCACATGTCAGAACACACAGCACGTAGGTCACATGTCAGAACACACAACACGTAGGTCACATGTCAGTACACACAACACGTAGGTCACATGTTAGAACACGCAACACGTAGGTCACATGTCAGAACACACAACACGTAGGTCACATGTCAATACATACACACAACACGTAGGTCACATGTCAGTACACACAACACGTAGGTCACATGTCAGAACACACAACACGTAGGTCACATGTCAGAACACACAACACGTAGGTCACGTCAGTACATACACACAACACGTAGGTCACATGTCACACAACATGTAGGTCACATGTCAGAACACGCAACACATAGGTCACATGTCAGAACACACAACACGAAGGTCACATGTCAGGACACACAGCACGTAGGGCACATGTCAGTACACACACACAACACGTAGGTCACTTGGGGGAGAGGAGTTGTGCTGTGAGGTGTTGCTTTATTTGTTTTTTGAAACCAGGTTTGCTGTTTTAATGGGGATTAAAAAGGTTTTTATTGTAATTTATTTTTTAACGATCTACAGAAAACACTCTGCAATGTCAAAGTGGAAGAAAAATTCTAACATTTGTAAAGAAATGACAAATAAAACAGTAATTTATATCTACATATACCCTCTGAGTAAATACATGTTAGAATCTCCTTTGGCAGCGAGTACAGCTGTGAGTCATTCCGAGTCTCTAAGAGCTTTCCACACCTGGATTGTGCAGCATTTGCCCATTATTCTTCAAACATCCTTCAAGCTCTGTCAAATTGGTTGTTGATCAATGCGTGCCATAGATTTTCAAGCAGATTTAAGTCAAAGCTGTAACTCAGCCACCCAGGAAAATTCCCTGTCTTCTTGGTAAGCAACTCCAGTGTAGATTTGGCCTTGTGTTTTAGGTTATTGTCCTGCTGAAAGGTGAATTCATTTTCCAGTGTCTGGTGGAAAGCAGACACAGATAACCAGGTTTTCCACTATGATTTTGCCTGTGGTTAGCTCTATTCCGTTTATTTTTTTTTATCCTGAAAAACTCCCCAGTCCTTAACGATTACAAGCATACCCATAACATGATGAAGCCACTACTATGCTTAAAAATATGGAGAGTGTTACTCAGGAATGTGTTGTATTGGATTTTGCCCCAAACATAACACTTTGTATTCAGGATTTTAAAAAACTAATTGCAATGTCTGTTTTTTTATTTTACCCATCTACCAATAGGGGCCCTTCTTTGCAAGGCAAAGAAAGGTCTTTGTGGTTTCATCTGTGTTTTGAATGCACTGCTTGACTGAGGGACCTTAGAGATAATTGTATGTGTACAGAGATGAGGTAGTCATTAAAACATCATGTTAACCCCTCAGGTTGATGTCCGCGCCTTGTGGAGATCAAATTAACATAATAAAACAATTCCCATGAAAATCTGTCAGTTTAAGCTAAAGGTATCTGTGTTTTTTTATTGCATTGGAAATTTGGTCACACAAAAATATCGTATTGAGAGGGAGAGGTTCCACGCAGATAATCAGTAGCGTGGCATGCATCATATCGTATTGAGAGGTTCCACACAGATAATCAGTAGCTTGGCATGCATCATATCGTATTGAGAGGTTCCACACAGATAATCAGTAGCTTGGCATGCATCATTTCATATTGAGAGGGAGAGGTTCCACACAGATAATGAATAGCTTGGCATGCATCATATCGTATTGAGAGGTTCCACACAGATAATCAGTAGCTTGGCATGCATCATATCGTATTGAGAGGTTCCACACAGATAATCAGTAGTTTGGCATGCATCATATCGTATTGAGAGGGAGAGGTTCCACACAGATAATCAGTAGCTTGGCATGCATCATATCGTATTGAGAGGTTCCACACAGATAATCAGTAGCTTGGCATGCATCATATCGTATTGAGAGGTTCCACACAGATAATCAGTAGCTTGGCATGCATCATATCGTATTGAGAGGTTCCACACAGATAATCAGTAGCGTGGCATGCATCATATCGTATTGAGAGGTTCCACACAGATAATCAGTAGCTTGGCATGCATCATATCGTATTGAGAGGTTCCACACAGATAATCAGTAGCTTGGCATGCATCATTTCGTATTGAGAGGGAGAGGTTCCACACAGATAATGAATAGCTTGGCATGCATCATATCGTATTGAGAGGTTCCACACAGATAATCAGTAGCTTGGCATGCATCATTTCGTATTGAGAGGGAGAGGTTCCACACAGATAATCAGTAGCTTGGCATGCATCATATCGTATTGAGAGGGAGAGGTTCCACACAGATAATCAGTAGCTTGGCATGCATCATATCGTATTGAGAGGGAGAGGTTCCACGCAGATAATCAGTAGCTTGGCATGCATCATATCGTATTGAGAGGGAGAGGTTCCACGCAGATAATCAGTAGCTTGGCATGCATCATATCGTATTGAGAGGTTCCACGCAGATAATCAGTAGCTTGGCATGCATCATATCATATTGAGAGGGAGAGGTTCCACACAGATAATCAGTAGCTTGGCATGCATCATATCGTATTGAGAGGTTCCACACAGATAATCAGTAGCTTGGCATGCATCATATCGTATTGAGAGGGAGAGGTTCCACACAGATAATCAGTAACTTGGCATGCATCATATCGTATTGAGAGGTTCCACACAGATAATCAGTAGCTTGGCATGCATCATATCGTATTGAGAGGTTCCACACAGATAATCAGTAGCTTGGCATGCATCATATCGTATTGAGAGGTTCCACACAGATAATCAGTAGCTTGGCATGCATCATATCGTATTGAGAGGTTCCACACAGATAATCAGTAGCTTGGCATGCATCATATCGTATTGAGAGGGAGAGGTTCCACACAGATAATCAGTAGCTTGGCATGCATCATATCGTATTGAGAGGTTCCACACAGATAATCAGTAGCTTGGCATGCATCATATCGTATTGAGAGGTTCCACACAGATAATCAGTAGTTTGGCATGCATCATATCGTATTGAGAGGGAGAGGTTCCACACAGATAATCAGTAGCTTGGCATGCATCATATCGTATTGAGAGGTTCCACACAGATAATCAGTAGCTTGGCATGCATCATATCGTATTGAGAGGTTCCACACAGATAATCAGTAGCGTGGCATGCATCATATCGTATTGAGAGATTCCACACAGATAATCAGTAGCTTGGCATGCATCATATCGTATTGAGAGGTTCCACACAGATAATCAGTAGCTTGGCATGCATCATTTCGTATTGAGAGGGAGAGGTTCCACACAGATAATGAATAGCTTGGCATGCATCATATCGTATTGAGAGGTTCCACACAGATAATCAGTAGCTTGGCATGCATCATTTCGTATTGAGAGGGAGAGGTTCCACACAGATAATCAGTAGCTTGGCATGCATCATATCGTATTGAGAGGGAGAGGTTCCACGCAGATAATCAGTAGCTTGGCATGCATCATATCGTATTGAGAGGGAGAGGTTCCACGCAGATAATCAGTAGCTTGGCATGCATCATATCGTATTGAGAGGTTCCACGCAGATAATCAGTAGCTTGGCATGCATCATATCGTATTGAGAGGGAGAGGTTCCACACAGATAATCAGTAGCTTGGCATGCATCATATCGTATTGAGAGGTTCCACACAGATAATCAGTAGCTTGGCATGCATCATATCGTATTGAGAGGGAGAGGTTCCACACAGATAATCAGTAACTTGGCATGCATCATATCGTATTGAGAGGTTCCACACAGATAATCAGTAGCTTGGCATGCATCATATCGTATTGAGAGGTTCCACACAGATAATCAGTAGCTTGGCATGCATCATATCGTATTGAGAGGTTCCACACAGATAATCAGTAGCTTGGCATGCATCATATCGTATTGAGAGGGAGGGGTTCCACACAGATAATCAGTAGCTTGGCATGCATCATATCGTATTGAGAGGTTCCACACAGATAATCAGTAGCTTGGCATGCATCATATCGTATTGAGAGGTTCCACACAGATAATCAGTAGTTTGGCATGCATCATATCGTATTGAGAGGGAGAGGTTCCACACAGATAATCAGTAGCTTGGCATGCATCATATCGTATTGAGAGGTTCCACACAGATAATCAGTAGCTTGACATGCATCATATCGTATTGAGAGGGAGAGGTTCCACACAGATAATCAGTAGTTTGGCATGCATCATATCGTATTGAGAGGGAGAGGTTCCACACAGATAATCAGTAGCTTGGCATGCATCATATCGTATTGAGAGGTTCCACACAGATAATCAGTAGCTTGGCATGCATCATTTCGTATTGAGAGGGAGAGGTTCCACACAGATAATGAATAGCTTGGCATGCATCATATCGTATTGAGAGGTTCCACACAGATAATCAGTAGCTTGGCATGCATCATTTCGTATTGAGAGGGAGAGGTTCCACACAGATAATCAGTAGCTTGGCATGCATCATATCGTATTGAGAGGAGAGGTTCCACACAGATAATCAGTAGCTTGGCATGCATCATATCGTATTGAGAGGGAGAGGTTCCACGCAGATAATCAGTAGCTTGGCATGCATCATATCGTATTGAGAGGGAGAGGTTCCACGCAGATAATCAGTAGCTTGGCATGCATCATATCGTATTGAGAGGTTCCACGCAGATAATCAGTAGCTTGGCATGCATCATATCATATTGAGAGGAGAGGTTCCACACAGATAATCAGTAGCTTGGCATGCATCATATCGTATTGAGAGGTTCCACACAGATAATCAGTAGCTTGGCATGCATCATATCGTATTGAGAGGGAGAGGTTCCACACAGATAATCAGTAACTTGGCATGCATCATATCGTATTGAGAGGTTCCACACAGATAATCAGTAGCTTGGCATGCATCATATCGTATTGAGAGGTTCCACACAGATAATCAGTAGCTTGGCATGCATCATATCGTATTGAGAGGTTCCACACAGATAATCAGTAGCTTGGCATGCATCATATCGTATTGAGAGGTTCCACACAGATAATCAGTAGCTTGGCATGCATCATATCGTATTGAGAGGAGAGGTTCCACACAGATAATCAGTAGCTTGGCATGCATCATATCGTATTGAGAGGTTCCACACAGATAATCAGTAGCTTGGCATGCATCATATCGTATTGAGAGGTTCCACACAGATAATCAGTAGTTTGGCATGCATCATATCGTATTGAGAGGGAGAGGTTCCACACAGATAATCAGTAGCTTGGCATGCATCATATCGTATTGAGAGGTTCCACACAGATAATCAGTAGCTTGGCATGCATCATATCGTATTGAGAGGTTCCACACAGATAATCAGTAGCGTGGCATGCATCATATCGTATTGAGAGATTCCACACAGATAATCAGTAGCTTGGCATGCATCATATCGTATTGAGAGGTTCCACACAGATAATCAGTAGCTTGGCATGCATCATTTCGTATTGAGAGGAGAGGTTCCACACAGATAATGAATAGCTTGGCATGCATCATATCGTATTGAGAGGTTCCACACAGATAATCAGTAGCTTGGCATGCATCATTTCGTATTGAGAGGGAGAGGTTCCACACAGATAATCAGTAGCTTGGCATGCATCATATCGTATTGAGAGGGAGAGGTTCCACGCAGATAATCAGTAGCTTGGCATGCATCATATCGTATTGAGAGGAGAGGTTCCACGCAGATAATCAGTAGCTTGGCATGCATCATATCGTATTGAGAGGTTCCACGCAGATAATCAGTAGCTTGGCATGCATCATATCGTATTGAGAGGAGAGGTTCCACACAGATAATCAGTAGCTTGGCATGCATCATATCGTATTGAGAGGTTCCACACAGATAATCAGTAGCTTGGCATGCATCATATCGTATTGAGAGGGAGAGGTTCCACACAGATAATCAGTAACTTGGCATGCATCATATCGTATTGAGAGGTTCCACACAGATAATCAGTAGCTTGGCATGCATCATATCGTATTGAGAGGTTCCACACAGATAATCAGTAGCTTGGCATGCATCATATCGTATTGAGAGGTTCCACACAGATAATCAGTAGCTTGGCATGCATCATATCGTATTGAGAGGAGGGTTCCACACAGATAATCAGTAGCTTGGCATGCATCATATCGTATTGAGAGGTTCCACACAGATAATCAGTAGCTTGGCATGCATCATATCGTATTGAGAGGTTCCACACAGATAATCAGTAGTTTGGCATGCATCATATCGTATTGAGAGGGAGAGGTTCCACACAGATAATCAGTAGCTTGGCATGCATCATATCGTATTGAGAGGTTCCACACAGATAATCAGTAGCTTGACATGCATCATATCGTATTGAGAGGGAGAGGTTCCACACAGATAATCAGTAGTTTGGCATGCATCATATCGTATTGAGAGGGAGAGGTTCCACACAGATAATCAGTAGCTTGGCATGCATCATATCGTATTGAGAGGTTCCACACAGATAATCAGTAGCTTGGCATGCATCATATCGTATTGAGAGGTTCCACACAGATAATCAGTAGCTTGGCATGCATCATATCGTATTGAGAGGGAGAGGTTCCACACAGATAATCAGTAGCTTGGCATGCATCATATCGTATTGAGAGGTTCCACACAGATAATCAGTAGCTTGGCATGCATCATATCGTATTGAGAGGTTCCACGCAGATAATCAGTAGCTTGGCATGCATCATATCGTATTGAGAGGGAGAGGTTCCACACAGATAATCAGTAGTTTGGCATGCATCATATCGTATTGAGAGGGAGAGGTTCCACACAGATAATCAGTAGCTTGGCATGCATCATATCGTATTGAGAGGGAGAGGTTCCACACAGATAATCAGTAGTTTGGCATGCATCATATCGTATTGAGAGGGAGAGGTTCCACACAGATAATCAGTAGCTTGGCATGCATCATATCGTATTGAGAGGTTCCACACAGATAATCAGTAGCTTGGCATGCATCATATCGTATTGAGAGGTTCCACACAGATAATCAGTAGCTTGGCATGCATCATATCGTATTGAGAGGTTCCACACAGATAATCAGTAGCTTGGCATGCATCATATCGTATTGAGAGGTTCCACACAGATAATCAGTAGCTTGGCATGCATCATATCGTATTGAGAGGTTCCACACAGATAGTCATACTCATTATGTTATATATATATATATATATATATATATATATATATATATATATATATATATATACACACACCTTTTACATTTTTATAGCATGTGTAATTTGAGGTTTGATTAAATGTCTTTTGGCTGGAAATTATACACGCAAAAAACTAGTATTTAGACTATTTTACTAATAAATGCAATATCAATCTACAAATCAGGCTTTCATTTTATTCAATGAACAGAAAGAGCCTTACAAATATCTCTGCAGACGTGTGGAAATGGAAATATAACTTGTAATATAAGGAAATGTAAATACAGGAATTAGATATATATATATCGAAACATTTCTTTGGAGTGCTGTCCACTTTTATTTTCTATATTAATTATGTCGTTGTTAATCAGAAGCTGATTAGATCACAAAGACGGAGGGCGGAGGGAGCCCAGGAGAGGCCCTCGCAGGTCAGTTGCTGTGAGCCGGGCCTGGGAGGGGGATTCTGTAGACTGACCTGTGCTGCATGTCTTAGCCGGGGGGGATGCTGTAGACTGACCAGTGCTGCATGTCTTAGCCTGGGGGGGGCTGTAGACTGACCTGTGCTGCATGTCTGAGAGGAGATGACTGGAAGCTTTTCATCTTCTGTCCAATGGAGGGCAGAAGAGAGAAGGAAAGAAGGAGGAGGCTGGGACTCTAGAATGAGATTAGAGCTGGAGCACTCCTGTGTGTGTGGTGGGGGGGGGAGAGAAGAGCGACAGTGAGGGAAATAGAGGAGGGACAGAGTGAGGGAAATAGTGAGAGAGAGAGAGTGAGGGATATAGAGAGAGTGAGAGTGTAGGAAATAGAGAGAGTGAGAGTGAAGGAAATAGAGAGAGAGAGTGAGAGAAATAGAGGAGAGAGAGAGTGAGGGATATAAAGGAAAGAGAGAGGTTGAGAGAAATAGAGATAGAGGGTGAGGGATATAGAGGAGAGAGAGAGTGAGACAAATAGAGGAGAGAGAGAGTGAGGGATATAGAGGAGAGAGAGAGTGAGAGAAATAGAGGAGAGAGAGTGAGGATATATAGGAGAGAGAGAAATAGAGGAGAGAGAGTGAGGGATATAGAGGAGAGAGAGAGTGAGAGAAATAGAGGAGAGAGAGAGAGAGGGATCCATCTCTTTCTTCAATCATCCTCCACCAACAGAGAGAGAGAGAGTCCTTTGTCCTTTGTCCTCTGTCATTCTGACTTCACATGTTGAACTGTCCTCTGTCCTCTGTCCCCTGTCAGTCTGACTTCAGTTGATCTGGTCCCCTGTCCTCTGTCAGTCTGACTTCATATGTTGAGAGTCAGTCTGACTTCACATGTTGATCTGTCCCCTGTCCTCTGTCCTCTGTCAAAGAGTCCTTGATCCATCTCTTTCTTCAATCATCCTCCACCAACAGCCGTTGATTTGTCCCCTGTCCTCTGTCTGTCCCCCTCCTCTGTCCTCAGTCTGACTTCACATGTTGATCTGTCCCCTGTCACATGTTGATCTGTCCCCTGTCCTCTGTCCTCTGTCCTTCACATGTTGATCCCCTGTCCTCTGTCCTCTGTCAGTCCATCTGTCACTGACTCTGATCTGTCCCCTGTCAGTCTCTTTCACCTCACATGTCACCGGTTGGTCTAACTGAAATTAAATGAGTTGCTCAGTCCACGTGGGCATCAAACGCGTCCCTCTGTCAAACACATAATAGAGGGATGGACTGAAGGAATACATGAATAAGGAGGGACGTTTTTTACCGGATCCAGCGATTATACAAATGGAGGAAATAGCCAACAAATATTCTGTATGGCATATGGCCCTTCAGATGTTTTCACAAAAATTGGCACTGAGGCACACAATGGTCAGTTCTAACTGCCAAAAACACACAGTGAGGGCTGGACACAGAGAGAGAGAGAGAGAGAGAGAGAGAGAGAGAGACAGAGAGAGAGAGAGAGAGAGAGAGAGAGAGAGAGAGAGAGAGAGAGAGAGAGAGAGAGAGAGAGAGAGAGAGAGAGAGAGAGAGGGGACACATTCTTAAATGACTACACTGAAGATGTGGACCAGATGACATGACTTGGATGTTTCCTTCCCTCTCTCTCTCTCTCCCCTCTCTCTCTCTCTCTCTCTCTCTCCCCCTTCCCCCCTCTCTCTCTCTCCCTCTCTCTCTCTCTCTCTCTCCCCCCCTCTCTTTCTCTCCCCCTCTCTCTCTCTCTCTCTCTCCCTCTCTCCCCCCCTCTCTCCCCTCTCTCTCTCCCCTCTCTCTCTCTCTCTCTCTCTCCCCCTCTCTCTCTCTCTCTCTCTCTCTCTCTCTCCTCTCTCTCTCTTCTCTCTCCCCTCTCTCTCTCTCGCTCTCTCCCCCTCTCTCTCTCTCTCTCTCTCCTCTCTCTGCTCTCTCTCTCTCTCCCCCACCTCTCTCTCTCTCCCTCTCTCTCTCTCTCTCTCTCTCCCCCCCTCTCTCTCTCTCTCTCTCTCTCTCTCTCTCTCTCTCTCTCTCTCTCTCTCTCTCTCCCCCTCTCTCTCTCTCTCTCTCCTCTCTCTCTCTCTCTCTCTCTCTCTCCCCCTCTCTCTCTCTCCCCTCTCTCTCTCTCTCTCTCTCTCTCTCTCTCTCTCTCCCCCTCTCTCTCTCCCCCCTCTCTCCCCCCTCTCTTCTCTCCCTCTCTCTCTCTTTTGTTGTCTCATTATTTGGTTGGGTCTGTTTGTGAACGGAACGGTCGATCCATTTTTCATTTTCCATTGGTTTTGTCTTGTCTTCCCACACACCTGTTTTCAATCCCATCCATTACCTGTTGTGTATTTAACCCTCTGTTTCCCCTCATGTCTTTGTCAGAGATTGTTTATTGTCAGTGTAGTGTTAATTTGTATAGGTGTGCGACGGGTCCTCGTCATTTGTTTCTTATCAGTGTTATGGAGCATGTTACTTGGACATTTATTAAGACTAAATAGAGCCCCAGGACCAGCTTGCTTAGGGGGCTCTTCTCCAGATTAATTTCTCTGTAGGTGATGGCTTTGTTTTGGAAGGTTTGGGAATCACTTCCTTTTAGGTGGTTGTAGACTTTGGATTTTGATCATTAGTGGGAATCGGACAAATTTTGCTCTGCATTACTTATTTGGTGTTTTACGTTGTACACAGAGGATATTTTTTGCAGTGTTCTGCATGCAGAGTCTCAATTTGGTGTTTGTCACATTTTGTGAATTCTTAGTTGGTGAGCGGACCCCAGACCTCACAACCACAGTATCTAATATTCCCTGTATGAACTATGTGTATTGATATCTCAGAATGACATTTCGCATCTACTGTATAACAATGCTAAAATATTGGTATCTGGAGTTTGTCTTTCAGCATTGATCAGTAGAACACGCATGACTCTTATCCTCCAGTCATACAGTCATCAAGAAGAGAGCTGGTCCAAGCAGGCAAAGGCAGCAGCGCAGGCATCAACTACAGTACATGCACCATTTCTTCACCAACTACGGAGTTGGGGAACAACGTGTGGACCTGAACAACGTGTGGACCTGTCGTGACCAAAACAAGAACAAGTTTGTGTTCTGGTGTGCTCACAAGCTCCACCACAATATGGAAACAAACCCCAAGTCGTGACCAGGTTTCAGCTGTTGCTTATCCTTCCTCCCGTAGATGGTCTGCCTGTAGAAGCACCACTGTCGTGACCAGGTTTCAGCTGCTGTGTATCCTTCCTCCCATAGATGGTGTTACGCACGTCTCTATGAAGAGGGAACGCAACACCCTGCTACAACTAAACTCTCCGTGATGTGAAAAAGGTATGGACTGTAGGTGCGAGTAAGGATGACAACAGGCAGAATGTGGTACCGTTTACAAGGACTTTATTCCTTTACAAGGTAATATGGGGAAAAGGGGCTGGACGGAACCAAAGCAAAGAAAGTAAATCTCAAAGCTCCCCCTCTCCTATCTTACCTGCCTACCCACTACTTACCTAATTTAGCACCACCTGGTGCCCTAACCAAAATACAGGGAGTGGTCCGCCCAGGTCTTACCTAGTGTGCCTAGACAGCGAATATGCTACGGGTATATGTATGCCCGCGGGCCTCTTGTCTAAGCACTCCCTAGGTGCCTTCCCCTTCCCCCCAACTCTCAGCAATGAACTCCCAGCAAAATCAACCTCTAGCGAAATCTCTCTCAGCAATCTCTTCAATGACATCCCAGCAAAAATCTCTCTATCAAAAACTCTGCAATGACCTCCCAGAAAGTCTCTCTAGCAGCAAAACTACCTCCAGCAAAATCCCTCCCTCCTGCACAGAACACTGGCTTTTACATAGCTTCTGGTATAGGTAATTGGAGACAGCTGCGTCTTGATGAGGGGGCGGGGTCAGCTCTCCAATTAGCCCTGGAGTCGACCAATCAGCTGCTTGAGGGATTTCTGGAAGCCATTTCCTGAAATAAACACATGCACAAACACAAACTACAACACAAACTGGGGAACGTAACACGCCCACCACAAAAATTGCAAACCTAGTTTTGCAATAACAAAAGCCAATGCTTCCCCAGTTAGTAAACCCGTGATAGAGCGTCAGCAACCACATTCGCCGAGCCCTTCACATAAGCGATCTGTACATTATATCCTTGTACGATCAGAGCCCACTGTATAAGGCGGCGGTTCTGGTTGTAAATTTGTTTCAAGAACACCAATGGATTATGGTCCGTGAAGACCACTACAGGCAAGGCACTGGAGCCCACATATACCTCAAAGAACTGTAAGGCAAGCAATAAAGCCAGCGTCTCTTGTTCAATTGTAGAGTACCTTGACTGACACGAGTTGAACTTACGGGAGAAGATACTGACGGGCTGATCCACTCCGTCTTCATCTTCCTGTAAGAGAACCGCACCCACCCCCACTATACTAGCATCTACTGTCATGTTTTGTCATTTATTATCATGTCTTGTCCCTGTGCTCCCCATTCTATTCGTTTCCCTCTGCTGGTCTTATTAGGTTCTTTCCCTCTTTCTATCCCTCTCTCTCCCCCTCCCTCTCTCACTCTCTCGCTCTCTCTTCTCTCTATCGTTCCGTTCCTGCTCCCAGCTGTTCCTATTCCCCTAATCATCATTTAGCCTTCCCACACCTGTTCCCGATCCTTTTCCCTGATTAGAGTCCCTATTTCTCTCCTTGTTATTCGTTTCTGCCCTGTCGGTTCCTTGTCTAGAATTCACCGTGCTGTGTTTGTGTATCGCCCTGTCGTGTCGTGTTTTCCTCAGATGCTGCGTGGTGAGCAGGTGTCTGAGTCTGTTTGGTTCAAGTGCCTTCCCGAGGCAACCTGCTGTTCACCTGCTGTTCAAGATCGAGTCTCCAGTTTGTCCTCGTCATTTCGAGTGAAAGTTGTGTTTTTTGATTGTATTTACTTTACTGGATTAAAGACTCTGTTTTCGCCAAGTCGCTTTTGGGTCCTCTTTCACCAGCATGACAGAAGGAACCGACCAAGGAATGGACCCAGCGACTTCAGACGCTCGTTACACTGCCGTCGAGATCCAAGGAGCCATGCTCGGCAGACACGAGCAGGAATTGTCTGCTGCTCGCCATGCCGTGGAGAACCTGGCCGCTCAGGTTTCCGACCTCTCTGGACAGTTCCAGAGTCTTCGTCTCGTGCCACCTGTTACTTCCTGGCCTGCCGAGCCTCCAGAACCTAGGGTTAATAACCCACCTTGCTACTCCGGGCAGCCCACTGAGTGCCGCTCCTTTCTCACGCAGTGTGAGATTGTGTTCTCTCTCCAACCCAACACATACTCTAGAGAGAGAGCTCGGGTTGCTTACGTCATTTCACTCCTTACTGGCCGGGCTCGAGAATGGGGCACAGCTATCTGGGAGGCAAGGGCTGATTGCTCTAACAAGTACCAGAACTTTAAAGAGGAGATGATTCGGGTTTTTGACCGTTCAGTTTTTGGTAGGGAGGCTTCTAGGGCCCTGGCTTCCCTATGCCAAGGTGAACGGTCCATAACGGATTATTCTATTGAGTTTCGCACTCTTGCTGCCTCTAGTGAGTGGAACGAGCCGGCGCTGCTCGCTCGTTTTCTGGAGGGACTCCACGCAGTGGTTAAGGATGAGATTCTCTCCCGGGAGGTTCCTTCAGATGTGAACTCTTTGATTGCTCTCGCCATCCGCATAGAACGACGGGTAGATCTTCGTCACCGGGCTCGTGGAAGAGAGCTCGCATCAACGGTGTTTCCCTGCTCTGCATCGCAACCATCTCCCTCCTCTGGCTCAGAGACTGAGCCCATGCAGCTGGGAGGGATTCGCATCTCGACTAAGGAGAGGGAACGGAGGATCACCAACCGCCTGTGCCTCTATTGCGGAGTTGCTGGACATTTTGTTAATTCATGTCCAGTAAAAGCCAGAGCTCATCTGTAAGCGGAGGGCTACAGGTGAGCGCAACTACTCAAGTCTCTCCATCAAAATCCTGTACTATTTTGTCGGTCCATCTACGCTGGACCGGTTCGGGTGCTACATGTAGTGCCTTGATAGACTCTGGGGCTGAGGGTTGTTTCATGGACGAAGCATGGGTTCGGAAACATGACATTCCTTTCAGAGAGTTAGAGAAGCCTACGCCCATGTTCGCCTTAGATGGTAGTCATCTTCCCAGTATCAGATTTGAGACACTACCTTTAACCCTCACAGTATCTGGTAACCACAGTGAGACTATTTCTTTTTTGATTTTTCGTTCACCGTTTACACCTGTTGTTTTGGGTCATCCCTGGCTAGTATGTCATAATCCTTCTATTAATTGGTCTAGTAATTCTATCCTATCCTGGAACGTTTCTTGTCATGTGAAGTGTTTAATGTCTGCCATCCCTCCCGTTTCTTCTGTCCCTACTTCTCAGGAGGAACCTGGCGATTTGACAGGAGTGCCGGAGGAATATCATGATCTGCGCACGGTCTTCAGTCGGTCCCGAGCCAACTCCTTCCTCCTCACCGGTCGTATGATTGTAGTATTGATCTCCTTCCGGGGACCACTCCTCCTCGGGGTAGACTATACTCTCTGTCGGCTCCCGAACGTAAGGCTCTCGAGGATTATTTGTCTGTGTCTCTTGACGCCGGTACCATAGTGCCTTCTTCCTCTCCGGCCGGGGCGGGGTTCTTTTTGTTAAGAAGAAGGACGGTACTCTGCGCCCCTGCGTGGATTATCGAGGGCTGAATGACATAACGGTTAAGAATCGTTATCCGCTTCCCCTTATGTCATCAGCCTTCGAGATTCTGCAGGGAGCCAGGTGCTTTACTAAGTTGGACCTTCGTAACGCTTACCATCTCGTGCGCATCAGAGAGGGGGACGAGTGGAAAACGGCGTTTAACACTCCGTTAGGGCATTTTGAGTACCGGGTTCTGCCGTTTGGTCTCGCCAATGCGCCAGCTGTTTTTCAGGCATTAGTTAATGATGTTCTGAGAGACATGCTGAACATCTTTGTTTTTGTCTATCTTGACGATATCCTGATTTTTTCTCCGTCACTCGAGATTCATGTTCAGCACGTTCGACGTGTTCTACAGCGCCTTTTAGAGAATTGTCTCTACGTAAAGGCTGAGAAGTGCTCTTTTCATGTCTCCTCCGTTACTTTTCTCGGTTCTGTTATTTCCGCTGAAGGCATTCAGATGGATTCCGCTAAGGTCCAAGCTGTCAGTGATTGGCCCGTTCCAAGGTCACGTGTCGAGTTGCAGCGCTTTTAGGTTTCGCTAATTTCTATCGGCGTTTCATTCGTAATTTCGGTCAAGTTGCTGCCCCTCTCACAGCTCTTACTTCTGTCAAGACGTGTTTTAAGTGGTCCGGTTCCGCCCAGGGAGCTTTTGATCTTCTAAAAGAACGTTTTACGTCCGCTCCTATCCTCGTTACTCCTGACGTCACTAGACAATTCATTGTCGAGGGTTGACGCTTCAGAGGTAGGCGTGGGAGCCATTCTATCCCAGCGCTTCCAGTCTGACGATAAGGTTCATCCTTGCGCTTATTTTTCTCATCGGCTGTCGCCATCTGAGCGCAACTATGATGTGGGTAACCGTGAACTGCTCGCCATCCGCTTAGCCCTAGGCGAATGGCGACAGTGGTTGGAGGGGGCGACCGTTCCTTTTGTCGTTTGGACAGACCATAAGAACCTTGAGTACATCCGTTCTGCCAAACGACTTAATGCCCGTCAAGCTCGTTGGGCGTTGTTTTTCGCTCGTTTCGAGTTTGTGATTTCTTACCGTCCGGGTAGCAAGAACACCAAGCCTGATGCCTTATCCCGTCTGTTTAGTTCTTCTGTGGCTTCTACTGATCCCGAGGGATTCTTCCTTATGGGCGTGTTGTCGGGTTAACAGTCTGGGGAATTGAAAGACAGGTTAAGCAAGCACTCACGCACACTGCGTCGCCGCGCGCTTGTCCTAGTAACCTCCTTTTCGTTCCTGTTTCCACTCGTCTGGCTGTTCTTCAGTGGGCTCACTCTGCCAAGTTAGCTGGTCATCCCGGTGTTCGAGGCACTCTTGCGTCTATTCGCCAGCGCTTTTGGTGGCCGACTCAGGAGCGTGACACGCGCCGTTTCGTGGCTGCTTGTTCGGACTGCGCGCAGACTAAGTCGGGTAACTCTCCTCCTGCCGGTCGTCTCAGACCGCTCCCCATTCCTTCTCGACCATGGTCTCACATCGCCCTAGACTTCATTACCGGTCTGCCTTTGTCTGCGGGGAAGACTGTGATTCTTACGGTTGTCGATAGGTTCTCTAAGGCGGCACATTTCATTCCCTCGCTAAACTTCCTTCCGCTAAGGAGACGGCACAAATCATTATCGAGAATGTATTCAGAATTCATGGCCTCCCGTTAGACGCCGTTTCAGACAGAGGCCCGCAATTCACGTCACAGTTTTGGAGGGAGTTCTGTCGTTTGATTGGTGCGTCCGTCAGTCTCTCTTCCGGGTTTCATCCCCAGTCTAACGGTCAAGCAGAGAGGGCCAATCAGACGATTGGTCGCATACTACGCAGCCTTTCTTTCAGAAACCCTGCGTCTTGGGCAGAACAGCTCCCCTGGGCAGAATACGCTCACAATTCGCTTCCTTCGTCTGCTACCGGGTTATCTCCGTTTCAGAGTAGTCTGGGTTACCAGCCTCCTCTGTTCTCATCCCAGCTTGCCGAGTCCAGCGTTCCCTCCGCTCAAGCGTTTGTCCAACGTTGTGAGCGCACCTGGAGGAGGGTGAGGTCTGCACTTTGCCGTTACAGGGCACAGACTGTGAGAGCCGCCAATAAACGCAGGATTAAGAGTCCAAGGTATTGTTGCGGCCAGAGAGTGTGGCTTTCCACTCGCAACCTTCCTCTTACGACAGCTTCTCGTAAGTTGACTCCGCGGTTCATTGGTCCGTTCCGTGTCTCCCAGGTCGTCAATCCTGTCGCTGTGCGACTGCTTCTTCCGCGACATCTTCGTCGCGTCCATCCTGTCTTCCATGTCTCCTGTGTTAAGCCCTTTCTTCGCACCCCCGTTCGTCTTCCCTCCCCCCTCCCGTCCTTGTCGAGAGCGCACCTATTTACAAGGTACATAAGATCATGGACATGCGTTCTCGGGACGGGGTCACCAATACTTAGTGGATTGGGAGGGTTACGGTCCTGAGGAGAGGAGTTGGGTTCCGTCTCGGGACGTGCTGGACCGTTCACTCATTGATGATTTCCTCCGTTGCCGCCAGGATTCCTCTCGAGTGCGCCAGGAGGCGCTCGGTGAGTGGGGGGTACTGTCATGTTTTGTCATTTATTATCATGTCTTGTCCCTGTGCTCCCCATTCTATTCGTTTCCCTCTGCTGGTCTTATTAGGTTCTTTCCCTCTTTCTATCCCTCTCTCTCCCCTCCCTCTCTCACTCTCTCGCTCTCTCTTCTCTCTATCGTTCCGTTCCTGCTCCCAGCTGTTCCTATTCCCCTAATCATCATTTAGCCTTCCCACACCTGTTCCCGATCCTTTTCCCTGATTAGAGTCCCTATTTCTCTCCTTGTTATTCGTTTCTGCCCTGTCGGTTCCTTGTCTAGAATTCACCGTGCTGTGTTTGTGTATCGCCCTGTCGTGTCGTGTTTTCCTCAGATGCTGCGTGGTGAGCAGGTGTCTGAGTCTGTTTGGTTCAAGTGCCTTCCCGAGGCAACCTGCTGTTCACCTGCTGTTCAAGATCGAGTCTCCAGTTTGTCCTCGTCATTTCGAGTGAAAGTTGTGTTTTTTGATTGTATTTACTTTACTGGATTAAAGACTCTGTTTTCGCCAAGTCGCTTTTGGGTCCTCTTTCACCAGCATGACATCTACCTCCAATTTAAAAGGTTTTTCAAAGTTGGGGGCGGCAAGCACTGGGGCACTACAAAGTAGCGCTTTAGCGGACTCAAAAGCGTAGTTACAGTCCTTGGACCACTTTGAATGGTGCCTTGGGACTAAGCAGAGATGAAAGGGGAGCTACTACCGTTGAGAAATTCTTACAGAATGTACGATAGTACCCTACCATCCCCAGGAATCTGCGCAACTGGCGGCGAGTCGTGGGAGCAGGAAAAGCAACAATTGCTTCCACTTTGCCAGTTAAGAAGGTGCACTTGACCTCGTCCCACTTGTTTCCCTAAGTCAGTCACAGTAGCCTTCCCAAACTCACACTTGTTTCCCTAAGTCAGTCACAGTAGCCTTCCCAAACTCACACTTGTTTCCCTAAGTCAGTCACAGTAGCCTTCCCAAACTCACACTTGTTTCCCTAAGTCAGTCACAGTAGCCTTACCAAACTCACACTTGGCCAAATTGAGGGTTAAATAAGCATTCTCCAACCACTGAAACACCCTTTTCAAAGTGGAGAGATGATCAGACCAAGTAGACGAATGAATCACCACATCATCAAGGTAAGCAGTACAATTTGGCACATCTGCAAACACAATGTTAACTAGCCGCTGAAAAGTAGCAGGTGCATTACACATGCCAAAGGGCATCACAGTGTATTGTACAAAGTTATCTGGCGTAACAAAAGCCGATATGTCAGAAGCTCGAGAGGTCAGAGGCACCTGCCAATAACCTTTTAACAAATCTAACTTACTAACGTAAGCAGCAGAGCCAATTCTATCAATACAGTCATCTAAGCGAGGTAGAGGAAAAGAATCAGACTTTGTAACTGCATTTACGCGACGATAGTCTGTACATAAGCGGGACGTACCGTCAGGCTTAGGAACAAGAATACATGGGGAACTCCAGGAGCTGTTACTGGGTTTTGCCATGTCATTCTGTAATAAATAAGCTACCTCACTTTTCATTACCTCCCTTTTCTTAGCATTAACCCGGTACGGATGCTGACGTAAAGGAACAGCGTTCCCCACATCCACGTCATGTTCCAAGATGGATGTGCGACTTGGAATGTCCTGAAATACACTGAGAAAACTGTTTATCAATAGGATAAGATCCTTAGTTTGATCATTATCCAAATGTTCCATTTGAGAGGGTAACTTCTTCAGCATCTCTGAATTACATAGGCGTTCACCTTGCTGTAACGTATGGCGTAACTCCAACCCGTCCTCCTTATCCTCATCTAGGTCCCAGCCAGGCTTCAGCATCACCGCAGCCACACTGGAGACGGCGGGCTGGACTGGCTTACTTGAGGAGCTGTTGGGAGCATCACGCACATAATATGTTTTCAGCATGTTAACATGACACACACGGGAAGAATGCCTTCGGTCTGGTGTCTTTATCACATAATTGGTGTCATTGAGTTTCTTTTCCACCAGATATGGTCCAGAAAAACGTGCTGACAGAGATGAGCCAGGGATTGGCAACAAAACTAAAACTTGATCCCCTGGTGCAAATGAACGGCCAACAGCCTTTTTTGTCATAATGCAACTTCATGTGTTTTTTGAGACGAGGAGAGAGACTTTTGGGCTAACGCACATGCGGCGTGCAGTCTCTCCCGCATCTTACTGACATAATCCAACACATTTTTAGGGGTGCTACTGGGTGTAGGAGATAAGATATGGTCCTTCAAAACTTTCAGCGGACCCCGTGGGGTGTGTCCAAACACAAGGTCAGCAGGGCTGAACCCTAAGGACTCTTGTATCATTTCCCTTATAGCAAATAGGACAAAGGGCACCCCCCCCCATCCCAATCAGTACTGGTATCCATACAATATTTGCGTAGCATTGCCTTCAGTGTCTGATGCCAGCGTTCTAGAGCCCCTTGACTCTCTGGATGATACGGACTGGAGACCTGATGGGAAATACACAATGTCTTTAACACATTTGAAAACAGTTTAGACATGAAGTTGGATCCCTGATCAGTTTGGATTATTTTAGGGAGTCCAAACGTAGAGAAGAACTTCACTAGTGCCTTCACCACAGTCTTAGCCATTATAGTACGGAGAGGAATAGCCTCTGGGTATCGAGTAGCACTGTACATTATTGTTAGTAGGAACTGGTTACCTGACCTGGTTTTCGGCAATGGACCTACACAATCAATTATCACTCTGTCAAACGTTTCCCCCACCACAGGAATCGGCCAGAGCGGCGCTCGAGGAACTGTTTGATTCACTTTCCCAGTGAGTTGACATATGTGACATGTTTTACAAAATTGGACCACATCAGACTTCAAACCTGGCCAGAAGAAATGACGAAGGACCCGGTTATAAAGTCTTTGTGATCCCCAAGTGTCCAGACCACGCCTGGTCATGGGCGAGTGACAGCACCTGCTGTCGGAACGGTGTAGGAACAACCACTTGACACACTTCACTGCAGTCATTAACGGTGTCATGAGCTGCCCATTTACGCATCAAAACTCCTGCTTCCATAAAGTAGGCGGTCTCTCTAGTTTTAGCTTCCTCAATGGGAATTACCGAAGCAAAACACTTGCGAAGACTGTTGTCTTCTTTTTGACATTCAATCACCTTCTCTGGGGTGACAGACAAAAGAATGTCATGTAATTGGGGAGCAATTTCGTTTTCCCCTGCCTTAGTTTTTACGGGGGTAAAAACTGTCGGCATTGCAGAAGGCATACTCTGTGCATTGTCTTCTACCTCAACGTTCTCTAAAATGGAACTAGCCAAATCCACCACATCTCCTAGCTTGCGAGATTGTGCCCTTGTGAACACACAAGCAGGAAAAAACATGTGGAAATGCTTGAACCAATTTCTCATCTGTAGTTCTGATTTCTAGGTTGTCTACTACCTCTAACACAGGAGTGACATTACCACCAGCAATATCATTCCCTAGTAGCAATTTGACTCCTGATACTGGCAGTGTAGACACTACACCAACACGGAAACGTCCTGATACCAAGTCTGACACTAAGTGAACCCAGTGTAATGGTATAGGTACGGTTTTTGTCTCTATCCCCTGTAATATGACATGCGAGCCACAATATGTTTCAGGAGACCAGGGTAAAGCATCAGTAATGATTACTGACTGCGCCGCCCCGGTGTCTCGTAGGATTTGGATAGGCTTTTGATCAGCTTGTTCTCCTGTTAAGGAAACACAACCGGCAGAGATAAACGGAGCATAGACAGGATCCGGTTTCTCAAATGCTGAATCAATAACTTGATCCAATGGACGAGCCAAAGACTTGACTAAACCAAAACTTTTCATTTTTGGGGACGGTGACTGGGACTGTTGCGGTTTATTTTTCAAAACTGGGCAGTCCGCAATCACGTGACCCTTTTGGTGACAGTAAAAACATTCACGGATTTCATGAAAAGGCTTAGGGTTGTCAGAGGAAAAGCGACCTGAACGAGGAACTGATGACGTAATCATTCCGGCCTTCAAAACGTGGTGCATCAAAGTCAGTCTTGTGTGTCAAAGCATACTCATCTGCCAACACTGCTGCTTGGGCCAATGCCACCACTTTCTGTTCATTTAAATGAACTACAATTCTATCTGGGAGGTTGCTTTTAAAGTCCTCCAACAGCATCAACTCCCGAATATCAGCAAAGGTGTTAGCTTTGCTGGCTGAACACCAGCGACTAAACAGAGACTCTTTGTCCCTAGCAAATTCAACAAATGTACGGTGAGATGTTTTTTTGTGGTTCCTGAAGCGCTGCCTATAAGCTTCAGGCACCAACTCATAAGCCCGCAACACTGTAGTTTTAACTGTATCGTAGTGTAAACTGTCTTCCAGGGAGAGAGCAGCTACTACTTCCTGGGCTTTCCCAGACAATTTACATTTGTCATGCAGGTGAAAGAGGACCCAAACGCGACTTAACAGAAACAGAGTTTATTAACGTCCAAAACGGAATAACAGAAATCCTCTAGATTTGTAGAGGGGAAAACAACTGGAGAAGCGGCCACAGACTGCAGGTCGCTTCGGGTAGGCGCAGGCCGTAGTCGACTGAGACACCTGCTCACACGCAGCATCTGATGAAGGCACAAAACACGACAGGACAGGGTGATACACAATCACGGCAAAAACACGACAGGACAGGGCGAAACGCAATCACAGCATGGTGAATACAATACAAGGAACCGACGGAACAGGAACGGATCACAAAGGAATAAATAGGGACTCTAATCAGGGGAAAGGATCGGGAACAGGTGTGGGAAGACTAAATGATGATTAGGGGAATAGGAACAGCTGGGAGCAGGAACGGAACGACAGAGAGAAGAGAGAGCGAGAGAGTGAGAGAGGGAGGGGGAGAGAGAGGGATAGAACCAAACAAGACCAGCAGAGGGAAACGAATAGCATGGGGAGCACAGGGACAAGACATGACAATAAATGACAAACATGACAGTACCCCCCACTCACCGAGCGCCTCCTGGCGCACTCGAGGAGGAATCCTGGCGGCAACGGAGGAAATCATCGATGAGCGAACGGTCCAGCACGTCCCGAGACGGAACCCAACTCCTCTCCTCAGGACCGTAACCCTCCCAATCCACTAGGTATTGGTGACCCCGTCCCCGAGAACGCATGTCCATAATCTTATGTACCTTGTAAATAGGTGCGCTCTCGACAAGGACGGGAGGGGGGAGGGAAGACGAACGGGGGTGCGAAGAAAGGGCTTAACACAGGAGACATGGAAGACAGGATGGACGCGACGAAGATGTCGCGGAAGAAGCAGTCGCACAGCGACAGGATTGACGACCTGGGAGACACGGAACGGACCAATGAACCGCGGAGTCAACTTACGAGAAGCTGTCGTAAGAGGAAGGTTGCGAGTGGAAAGCCACACTCTCTGGCCGCAACAATACCTTGGACTCTTAATCCTGCGTTTATTGGCGGCTCTCACCGTCTGTGCCCTGTAACGGCAAAGTGCAGACCTCACCCTCCTCCAGGTGCGCTCACAACGTTGGACAAACGCTTGAGCGGAGGGAACGCTGGACTCGGCAAGCTGGGATGAGAACAGAGGAGGCTGGTAACCCAGACTACTCTGAAACGGAGATAACCCGGTAGCAGACGAAGGAAGCGAATTGTGAGCGTATTCTGCCCAGGGGAGCTGTTCTGCCCAAGACGCAGGGTTTCTGAAAGAAAGGCTGCGTAGTATGCGACCAATCGTCTGATTGGCCCTCTCTGCTTGACCGTTAGACTGGGGATGAAACCCGGAAGAGAGACTGACGGACGCACCAATCAAACGACAGAACTCCCTCCAAAACTGTGACGTGAATTGCGGGCCTCTGTCTGAAACGGCGTCTAACGGGAGGCCATGAATTCTGAATACATTCTCAATAATGATTTGTGCCGTCTCCTTAGCGGAAGGAAGTTTAGCGAGGGGAATGAAATGTGCCGCCTTAGAGAACCTATCGACAACCGTCAGAATCACAGTCTTCCCCGCAGACAAAGGCAGACCGGTAATGAAGTCTAAGGCAATGTGAGACCATGGTCGAGAAGGAATGGGGAGCGGTCTGAGACGACCGGCAGGAGGAGAGTTACCCGACTTAGTCTGCGCGCAGTCCGAACAAGCAGCCACGAAACGGCGCGTGTCACGCTCCTGAGTCGGCCACCAAAAGCGCTGGCGAATAGACGCAAGAGTGCCTCGAACACCGGGATGACCAGCTAACTTGGCAGAGTGAGCCCACTGAAGAACAGCCAGACGAGTGGAAACAGGAACGAAAAGGAGGTTACTAGGACAAGCGCGCGGCGACGCAGTGTGCGTGAGTGCTTGCTTAACCTGTCTTTCAATTCCCCAGACTGTTAACCCGACAACACGCCCATAAGGAAGAATCCCCTCGGGATCAGTAGAAGCCACAGAAGAACTAAACAGACGGGATAAGGCATCAGGCTTGGTGTTCTTGCTACCCGGACGGTAAGAAATCACAAACTCGAAACGAGCGAAAAACAACGCCAACGAGCTTGACGGGCATTAAGTCGTTTGGCAGAACGGATGTACTCAAGGTTCTTATGGTCTGTCCAAACGACAAAGGAACGGTCGCCCCTCCAACCACTGTCGCCATTCGCCTAGGGCTAAGCGGATGGCGAGCAGTTCACGGTTACCCACATCATAGTTGCGCTCAGATGGCGACAGGCGATGAGAAAATAAGCGCAAGGATGAACCTTATCGTCAGACTGGAAGCGCTGGGATAGGATGGCTCCCACGCCTACCTCTGAAGCGCCAACCTCGACAATGAATTGTCTAGTGACGTCAGGAGTAACGAGGATAGGAGCGGACGTAAAACGTTCTTTAGAAGATCAAAAGCTCCCTGGGCGGAACCGGACCACTTAAAACACGTCTTAACAGAAGTAAGAGCTGTGAGAGGGGCAGCAACTTGACCGAAATTACGAATGAAACGCCGATAGAAATTAGCGAAACCTAAAAAGCGCTGCAACTCGACACGTGACCTTGGAACGGGCCAATCACTGACAGCTTGGACCTTAGCGGAATCCATCTGAATGCCTTCAGCGGAAATAACGGAACCGAGAAAAGTAACGGAGGAGACATGAAAAGAGCACTTCTCAGCCTTTACGTAGAGACAATTCTCTAAAAGGCGCTGTAGAACACGTCGAACGTGCTGAACATGAATCTCGAGTGACGGAGAAAAAATCAGGATATCGTCAAGATAGACAAAAACAAAAATGTTCAGCATGTCTCTCAGAACATCATTAACTAATGCCTGAAAAACAGCTGGCGCATTGGCGAGACCGAACGGCAGAACCCGGTACTCAAAATGCCCTAACGGAGTGTTAAACGCCGTTTTCCACTCGTCCCCCTCTCTGATGCGCACGAGATGGTAAGCGTTACGAAGGTCCAACTTAGTAAAGCACCTGGCTCCTGCAGAATCTCGAAGGCTGATGACATAAGGGGAAGCGGATAACGATTCTTAACCGTTATGTCATTCAGCCCTCGATAATCCACGCAGGGGCGCAGAGTACCGTCCTTCTTCTTAACAAAAGAACCCCGCCCCGGCCGGAGAAGAAGAAGGCACTATGGTACCGGCGTCAAGAGACACAGACAAATAATCCTCGAGAGCCTTACGTTCGGGAGCCGACAGAGAGTATAGTCTACCTCGAGGAGGAGTGGTCCCCGGAAGGAGATCAATACTACAATCATACGACCGGTGAGGAGGAAGGGAGTTGGCTCGGGACCGACTGAAGACCGTGCGCAGATCATGATATTCCTCCGGCACTCCTGTCAAATCGCCAGGTTCCTCCTGAGAAGTAGGAACAGAAGAAACGGGAGGGATGGCAGACATTAAACACTTCACATGACAAGAAACGTTCCAGGATAGGATAGAATTACTAGACCAATTAATAGAAGGATTATGACATACTAGCCAGGGATGACCCAAAACAACAGGTGTAAACGGTGAACGGAAAATCAAAAAGAAATAGTCTCACTGTGGTTACCAGATACTGTGAGAGTTAAAGGTAGTGTCTCAAATTTGATACTGGGAAGATGACTACCATCTAAGGCAAACATGGGCGTAGGCCTGTCTAACGGTCTGAAAGGAATGTTATGTTTCCGAACCCATGCTTCGTCCATGAAACAACCCTCAGCCCCAGAGTCAATCAAAGCACTGCATGTAGCACCCGAACCGGTCCAGCGTAGATGGACCGACATAGTAGTACAAGATCTAGATGAAGGGACCTGAGTAGTAGCGCTCACCAGTAGCCCTCCGCTTACTGATGGACTCTGGCCTCTTACTGGACATGAATTAACAAAATGTCCAGCAACTCCGCAATAGAGGCACAGGCGGTTGGTGATCCTCCGTTCCCTCTCCTTATTCGAGATGCGAATCCCTCCCAGCTGCATGGGCTCAGTCTCAAAGCCAGAGGAGGGAGATGGTTGCGATGCGGAGCAGGGAAACACCGTTGATGCGAGCTCTCTTCCACGAGCCCGGTGACGAAGATCTACCCGTCGTTCTATGCGGATGGCGAGAGCAATCAAAGAATCCACATCTGATGGAACCTCCCGGGAGAGAATCTCATCCTTAACCACTGCGTGGAGTCCCTCCAGAAAACGAGCGAGCAGCGCCGGCTCGTTCCACTCACTAGAGGCAGCAAGAGTGCGAAACTCAATGGAATAATCCGTTATGGACCGTTCACCTTGGCATAAGGAAGCCAGGGCCCTAGAAGCCTCCCCACCAAAAACTGAACGGTCAAAAACCCGAATCATCTCCTCTTTAAAGTTCTGGAATCTGTTAGAGCAATCAGCCCTTGCCTCCCAGATAGCTGTGCCCCATTCTCGAGCCCGGCCAGTAAGGAGTGAAATGACGTAAGCAACCCGAGCTCTCTCTCTAGAGTATGTGTGGGGTTGGAGAGAGAACACAATCTCACACTGCGTGAGAAAGGAGCGGCACTCAGTGGGCTGCCCGGAGTAGCAAGGTGGGTTATTAACCCTGGGTTCTGGAGGCTCGGCAGGCCAGGGAGTAACAGGTGGCACGAGACGTAGACTCTGGAACTGTCCAGAGAGGTCGGAAACCTGAGCGGCCAGGTTCTCCACGGCATGGCGAGCAGCAGACAATTCCTGCTCGTGTCTGCCGAGCATGGCTCCTTGGATCTCGACGGCAGTGTAACGAGCGTCTGAAGTCGCTGGGTCCATTCCTTGGTCGGTTCCTTCTGTCATGCAGGTGAAAGAGGACCCAAACGCGACTTAACAGAAACAGAGTTTATTAACGTCCAAAACGGAATAACAGAAATCCTCTAGATTTGTAGAGGGGAAAACAACTGGAGAAGCGGCCACAGACTGCAGGTCGCTTCGGGTAGGCGCAGGCCGTAGTCGACTGAGACACCTGCTCACACGCAGCATCTGATGAAGGCACAAAACACGACAGGACAGGGTGATACACAATCACGGCAAAAACACGACAGGACAGGGCGAAACGCAATCACAGCATGGTGAATACAATACAAGGAACCGACGGAACAGGAACGGATCACAAAGGAATAAATAGGGACTCTAATCAGGGGAAAGGATCGGGAACAGGTGTGGGAAGACTAAATGATGATTAGGGGAATAGGAACAGCTGGGAGCAGGAACGGAACGACAGAGAGAAGAGAGAGCGAGAGAGTGAGAGAGGGAGGGGGAGAGAGAGGGATAGAACCAAACAAGACCAGCAGAGGGAAACGAATAGCATGGGGAGCACAGGGACAAGACATGACAATAAATGACAAACATGACAACATTGTAACAGGAGCGACCAAACCTCAAGTGGCCAATGCAGCGCAGCGGCCACACGCTCAAACGCAGAGAAATAAGAATCAACTTCCGACTCTCGGAATGGAGGGACTAAAGCTATGTTTTTACTCACATCGAAGTGGGTTTGATGATGAGCAGCTTGTGGAGTCGCACTAGAGCCAGCGTCTAGCTCCAGTTGTCGGATCCTCACCTCCTTGTCAGCTTCTATTTTCCTAAATTCAAGTTCAAAATTCATCTTTCTCTCTTTATCTTTTTGCTCCATTTCTAACCGAGCCAGCCTCACCTTCAGCCTAGCAGTCCCATCTGAACGACCCGAAGCAGAAGATAAAGGATCAAATCGGGGCAATGTAAAGGGGGTACGAGGAACCCCTTCCTCCGCCCTGTCCTCTGACTTGGCATCGGAAGGTCTACCCGTCTCCTCTCCTTGCAATGAGAGAATCCGTTCTCTCACTAAACCCTCCCTGACTAGCACCAAAAGCTCAGCCTTTAGGGCTTTCTCAGGAAAAACAAAGCCATAATGGTCAGCTATAGCTATAAGGTCTACTTTACGAAACCTCACCAAACAATCAAGAGAGGGCGCTTCAAAAAACTTGGAGATGGCTGATGCAGCCATCTTATACAATGCAGTCTCCTGAACACACTAACTAAACAAGTCATCCAAACTCACAACCTACCATCACACCTTAATCACTAACCACAGAGAGCTCAGAGCAGCAGGGGCCGGTGAGTTTAATGGAAAAATCCCGGATGAGCCCCCATTATGTTACACACGCCTCTATGAAGAGGGAACGCAACACCCTGCTACAACTAAACTCTCCGTGATGTGAAAAAGGTCTGGACTGTAGGTGCGAGTAAGGATGACAACAGGCAGAATGTGGTACCGACTTTATTCCTTTACAAGGTAATATGGGGAAAAGGGGCTGGACGGAACCAAAGCAAACAAAGTAAATTTCAAAGCCCCCCTTCTCCTATCTTACCTGCCTACCCACTACTTACCTAATTTAGCACCACCTGGTGCCCTAACCAAAATACAGGGGGTGGTCCGCCCAGGTCTTAGCTAGTGTGCCTAGACAGAGAATATGCTACTGGTATATGTATGCCCGCGGGCCTCTTGCCTAAGCACTCCCTAGGTGCCTTCCCCATCCCCCCAACTCTCAGCAATGAACTCCCAGCAAAATCAACCTCTAGCGAAATCTCTCTCAGCAATCTCTTCAATGACATCCCAGCAAAAATCTCTATCAAAAACTCTGCAATGACCTCCCAGAAAATCTCTCTAGCAAAACTACCTCCAGCAAAATCCCTCCCTCCTGCACAGAACACTGGCTTTTATATATCTTCTGGTATAGGTAATTGGAGACAGCTGCGTCTTGACGAGGGGCGGGGTCAGCTCTCCAATTAGCCCTGGAGTCGACCAATCAGCTGCTTGAGGGATTTCAGGAAGCCATTTCCTGAAATAAACACATGCACAAACACAAACTGGGGAACGTTACAGATGGTCTGGCTGTAAAAGCACCACTGTCGTGACCAGGTTTCAGCTGCTGTGTATCCTTCCTCCCATAGATCGTCTGCCTGTAAAAGCACCACTGTCGTGACCAGGTTTCAGCTGCTGTGTATCCTTCCTCCCGTAGATGGTCTGCCTGTAGAAGCACCACTGTCATGACCAGGTTTCAGCTGCTGTGTATCCTTCCTCCCATAGATGGTCTGCCTGTAGAAGCACCACTGTCATGACCAGGTTTCAGCTGCTGTGTATCCTTCCTCCCATAGATCGTCTGCCTGTAAAAGCACCACTGTCGTGACCAGGTTTCAGCTGCTGTGTATCCTTCCTCCTGTAGATGGTCTGCCTATAAAAGCACTACCTGGACTGGTCACAGCAAGACAAAACGTATATTTTTGAGAAGATCATGGGAGTCGTGTGATGAAGACCTATGTGACATCACATGCCCTGCACCAAAGTCAAGGGCAGGACAGAAACAGGCTCTCCGAATATAGATTCCCTTGTTCATGCGTGGTTCAGACGAACCAGTCATCAGCACCCTCTGCAGTACCTCTATTCAAATGACTCTCTCCTAACACATATGCTGCTGCTACTGTTATCATTATCCTGCTGCTACTGTTATCATTATCCTGCTGCTACTGTTATCATTATCCTGCTGCTACCTCTATCATTATCCTGCTGCTACCTCTGTCATTATCCTGCTGCTACCTCTATCATTATCCTGCTGCTACCTCTATCATTATCCTGCTGCTACTGTTATCATTATCCTGCTGCTACTGTTATCATTATCCTGCGGCTACCTCTATCATTATCCTGCTGCTACCTCTATCATTATCCTGCTGCTACTGTTATCATTATCCTGCTGCTACCTCTATCATTATCCTGCTGCTACCTCTATCATTATCCTGCTGCTACCTCTATCATTATCCTGCTGCTACTGTTATCATTATCCTGCTGCTACATCTATCATTATCCTGCTGCTACTGTTATCATTATCCTGCTGCTACCTCTATCATTATCCTGCTGCTACCTCTGTCATTATCCTGCTGCTACCTCTATCATAATCCTGCTGCTACCTCTATCATTATCCTGCTGCTACTGTTATCATTATCCTGCTGCTACCTCTATCATTATCCTGCTGCTACCTCTATCATTATCCTGCTGCTACCTCTATCATTATCCTGCTGCTACCTCTATCATTATCCTGCTGCTACTGTTATCATTATCCTGCTGCTACCTCTATCATTATCCTGCTGCTACTGTTGTCATTATGCTGCTGCTACTGTTATCATTATCCTGCTGCTACCTCTATCATTATCCTGCTGCTACTGTTATCATTATCCTGCTGCTACCTCTATCATTATCCTGCTGCTACCTCTATCATTATCCTGCTGCTACTGTTATCATTATCCTGCTGCTACTGTTATCATTATCCTGCTGCTACTGTTATCATTATCCTGCTGCTACCTCTATCATTATCCTGCTGCTACCTCTATCATTATCCTGCTGCTCAGTCACTTTACCCCTGATTGTTTGCATTCAACTACATAGTCTATCACTATCGTTATTGATATTGTTTTTGTACATACTGTATATATTATTTATATTGACACTATCTATTTCTGATATTGTTACCATGCAATTAACCATTTGGCTGTACAGTTTACACCTTCTGTAGAGACCCATCCACTTAGCAAAATTTTGATATATAAAAATGAATTTTCATATGTGTGGTCTTAATATCATGATTTTGTGACACACCACAACAATGTCATGTGACCGTTTCAAGAGTCCACCACATAAATATATACAGTATGCATGTGCACATGTACATGTTCACCTCACTCAGGTTGCTCTTAACTTATGTATGGAATAGTTTGTGATGATGTCACGACCGTCTGAAGAAGAAGTGGACCAAAGTGCAGAGTGGTGAGCGTACATTTCTCTTCATTTGTATGAATGAATGTCGCCAACGAAACAAGAAACAAAGAAACGACCGTGAAGGTGCTGCTGTGGGCCCTCCTTGGTTTGGGACAGATCTAGGTGCTGCTGTAGGCCCTCCTTGGTTGGGGACAGATCTAGGTGCTGCTGTAGGCCCTCCTTGGTTGGGGACAGATCTAGGTGCTGCTGTAGGCCCTCCTTGGTTTGGGACAGATCTAGGTGCTGCTGTAGGCCCTCCTTGGTTGGAGGCAGAATCACCAGATCATCAGCAAACAGTAGACATTTGACTTCAGATTCTAGTAGGGTGAGGCCGGATGCTGCAGACTTTTCTAGTGCCCTCGCCAATTCATCGATATATACTGTACACTACCGGTCAAAGGTTTTAGAACACCTTCTCATTCAATGATTTTTCTTTATTTTTACTATTTTCTACATTGTAGAATAATAGTGAAAACATCAAAACTACGAAATATCACATATGGAATCATGTAGTAACCAAAAAAGTGTTAAACAATTTTATATATGAGATTCCTCAAATAGCCACCCTTTGCCTTGATGACAGCTTTGCACACTGACATTTGTAGATTTTATAGGGAAGCTGAGATTTCAAATATACTGTTTGGTGTTTCGACTGCCAAGTTTAAACCTTCACTATTACAGAGAAACCTTTTCTCCCGGACATTGTCTAGAAGGAATTGAATATGTTGTTGCCAAATTGTTTTTGTTAGATTTCCACACTACTTTCCTTCCATCTATATCATTTCTTAATATTATTCTGTTCCTTTGGCTTTGATGCCTCATGATTGAGTATTGCTCTGTTCAAGTAGACTGTGATTTTGCTGTGGTCTGATAGGGGTGTTAGTGGACTGACTGTGAACGCTCTGAGAGACTCTGGGTTGAGGTCAGTGATAATGTAGTCTACAGTACTACTGCCAAGAGATGAGCTATAGGTGTAACTACCATAGGAATCCCTTGAAGCCTACCATTGTCTATGTACATACCCAGCATGCAACAGAGCTGCAGGAGTTGTGACCCGTTTTTGTTGGTTATGTTGTCATAGTTGTGTCTAGGGGGCATATGGGGGAGGGAATGGTGTCACCTCCAGGTAGGTGTTTGTCCCCCTGTGTGCTGAGGGTGTCAGGTTCTTGTCCAGTTCTGGCATTTATGTCGCCACAGACTAGTACATGTCCCTGGGCCTGGAAATGATTGATCTCCCCCTCTAGGGTGGAGAAGTTGTCATCGTTGAAGTATGGGGATTATATTGGGGGGATACAGGAGGACACTTTTTTCTGTTGATAATCATTTCCTCATTCATTTCTAGACAGATGTAAAAAATGTCCTGTTTTGACTAATATAATAGAGTGGGTTAGTTCTGTTCTATACCAAATTAGTATACGCCCTGAATCTCTTACCTCTTTCACACCTGGTAGTTTAGTGGATGGGTCTACCAGCTCTCTGTAACCTAGAGGGCAACCAGTGGGTCCGTCTCCTCTATACCACCCACCTGGTAGTATGGTGGATGGGTCTACCAGCTCTCTGTAACCTAGAGGGCAACCAGTGGGTCCATCTCCTCTATGCCACCCACCTGGTAGTGTGGTGGATGGGTCTACCAGCTCTCTGTAACCTAGAGGGCAACCAGTGGGTCCATCTCCTCTATGCCACCCACCTGGTAGTGTGGTGGATGGGTCTACCAGCTCTCTGTAACCTAGAGGGCAACCAGTGGGTCCGTCTCCTCTATACCACCCACCTGGTAGTATGGTGGATGGGTCTACCAGCTCTCTGTAACCTAGAAGGCAACCAGTGGGTCCGTCTCCTCTATACCACCCACCTGGTAGTATGGTGGATGGGTCTACCAGCTCTCTGTAACCTAGAGGGCAACCAGTGGGTCCGTCTCCTCTATGCCACCCACCTGGTAGTGTGGTGGATGGGTCTACCAGCTCTCTGTAACCTAGAGGGCAACCAGTGGGTCCATCTCCTCTATACCACCCACCTGGTAGTGTGGTGGATGGGACTACCAGCTCTCTGTAACCTAGAGGACAACCAGTGGGTCTGTCTCCTCTATGCCACCCACCTGGTAGTGTGGTGGATGGGTCTACCAGGTCTCTGTAACCTAGAGGGCAACCAGTGGGTCCGTCTCCTCTATGCCACCCAATGTTTCTTTTAGGATGACTGTGTCTGCATTTCTGATTGCTTTGATGAAGTCTGGGTTCCTGCTCTTTAGACCAAAGGCAGATGACCTCAGACCTTGTATACTTCAGGATGAGATAGTCTTGTGAGATTTATGTATACAGATTTTTTTCAAAGACAATGACCCGTTAGCTGGAAGCCTGTTAGACGTTTCCATTCTACTATATTGTTTCAGCTGCTCTGTATACAGTACATAAATCTCACTTTTGGCATATGGTTCCAGCCTCCCCATTCACCCTCTCTCCTCCCCGTCCCAGCCGTGCGGCCAGACCTATTCAGTACTCAGTCCTGTACTGAGCCACCATGGCAAGACCTACTCCACTCTCTCTCATCCCTTCATCCCTCCACCACTCTCTCATCCCTTCATCCCTCCACCACTCTCTCTCATCCCTTCATCCCTCCACCACTCTCTCTCATCCCTTCATCCCTCCACCACTCTCTCTCATCCCTTCATCCCTCCACCACTCTCTCTCATCCCT